>NC_056742.1:318160599-318385599 GCF_019279795.1 Protopterus annectens | reverse complement strand
TTATTTATTTATTTTATTTTACATTTGTTGACCGGGCTAGTCTAGCTGGATACATGTCCATTTTCAGTAGAGGCCCGGGGAGAAAAGCTCCATGTTGAGTACAACAAGCCATTAACGAATGATATATAAAATAACAATATGCAATAAAAAAACACCAAATTAGGTACAACCATAAAAAGTATACAGAAGAATACAGCAAAATGTTTTTTTTTTTTTTTTTTAGTATTAGGCAGGGCCAGAGCAATAAGCATTAATGAGCTATCAGTATCTATGTGAAGACTTCAGTCAAAAGTTACGTCCTGAGCAGAGTTAGAAGAGAAGGCTAGATAAAACAGGAGGTTGTAGGTGAGAGGAAGCAGCAGTTTGTCAGGGATAGAACAGGAACATAACCAGTGAGTCATGAGATGAAGCTTAAGCTTCTTTTTGAAAAGAGTATGAGAGCAGAGAGTTGTAAGTTCAGAGGGTAGAGCATTCCAAAGCTTACCAATGGAATTGCAGGAGAGGGAGTCTCCTGCCTTATTGTTGGATCTACAGGTGTTAATCTGAAGTTTATTAGAAGAGCGTAGGTTTTTCGGATTTTGGTAGAGGGTAAGGAGGCTTGCAAGAATAGGAGTATTGGAGGATTGGTGTAGAGTTTTGTGGGCAATTGTAAGCTGAGAGAAGTGGAGATGGTGTAGAAACTCTAACCAATCAAGTTGTTTAAGATTTAGACAGTGGTGAGTTCGAAAAGGAGAGGCAGCAGCAAATCTGGCAATATTATTATAGGATACAGTCAACTTGTTAATGTTGGCTTTAGAAAGGTTTGTATAAATGGGTGAGGCATAGAGCAACGTAGAGATGAGATGTGTTCTGGCTATAGCAGTCCTGGCTGTTGGAGTAAGAAAGGGTTTGATTCTATAGAGGGATCCAAGTTTCTTGTTGATCGTTTTTATTGTACTGTTAATATGTGTGTCAAAATTGAGGTTGTTGTCTATAGTTATTCCTAGGAGTTTGGTAGTGAGGTCTGGAGAGATAACCGTACCATCATTAGATGTAAGTGTAAAATGGATGGGGGTGGACTTACGGGGTTGGAGAAAAGAGTACAAGTTTAGTTTTTTTTGGATTTAGAAGGAGGCAACGTTTTGTAAACCATTGTTCAACAGTATTAAATGCATTCTGGGTGATGTTCTGCAGGTCGGTTTGAGAAGTAGCTGAGCAGATAATAGTGGAGTCATCAGCATACTGAATGCAGGTAGAATGTGGAATTGCTGACTGAAGATCATTAATATAGATGGAAAATAGGAGAGGGCCTAATATGGAGCCCTGTGGGACACCCAGGGAGATAGGTAAGAGATTAGAAAGATTATTGTGCCAAAGTACTGCTTGTTTTCTGTTATTGAGGTAAGATTTGAACCAGTTGATGGCTAATGGGTCTAGCGAAAGTGATTTCATAATATGCAAGAGCAGCTGATGATGAACCTTGTCAAAGGCTTTGGATAAATCAACGAAAACTGCAGAGGAAAGAAGGCCGTTGTTACGTTTATTGTTAATACAATCTGTAAATGATAGCAGGGCCGTGGTGGTACTGTGGTAGGGTCTAAAACCATGTTGACAGTTTGCCAATAGTTTATTTTGGAGAAGGTGGTTTAGAAGTTGCTTCTGGATGCATTTTTCCATAATTTTTGCCAGAGGAGATAGTAAGGCTATTGGACGAAAGTTAGAGTAGTCACTAGAGTTCCCACCTTTGTGTAGAGGAATAATGTAAGAAATTTTCCAGATGGATGGGATGTATCCTTCACTGATGGTTCTATTAATAAGAATGGATATGGGGTAGGCAATGGGTCTGGCACCAGTTTGAAGGTATTCTGCTGGGAGTTGGTCAGCAGAAGGGGTGGAAGGTTTCAATTTTAGTAGAAGAGAGCATATAGTAGAAGTAGGCACTGGTTGAAATTGAAAGGATGGAGGAGGATTTAAAGGTGAGTTAGGCAGATTTGATGTGTCTGGTGAAAGATGGCTAGCAAGAGATTGGATGGTGTTGGTAAAGAATGAATTAAAGGAGTAGCCAGTTTGAATGGGATTATCTGGATTAGAGCCTGGAGGGTTAGGGGAGGTAGATTGACCTGGGTGCAGAAGTTTGTTAATGCTGTTCCAAAACATTTGAGGCTTATTAAGATGGGTTTGCTGTAATTGGAGGTAGTAGTTCTTTTTATCTAGCACTATGGCTGTTTTAGTATTATTTCTTAGTTGTTTAAAAATTAAATGATCTAGTGGGTTTTTAGTAGCACGCCATTTAGCCCAGGCTTTGTTTCTCAGACGGATTTTGTGCCTAGTAGTATTTGAGAGCCAGGGTGCTGGTTTAGCCTTGCATCTAATAGAGCGTAATGGGGCATGGTGGTTCAGGATGGATAGGAAAGTGGTATTAAAATAGGCTACTGCTTCATCAAGTGGAAGATGTTTTAGTGGAGACCAATTACATTGTTTAAGTTCTGTTAGAAATAGATCATGGTTAAATTGTTTTTTGCAGCGAACAGTCCTGGCAATGTTGGAATGAGTGGGGTTGGTTTTAGATCTGTTAAAGTAGGTTAGGGAGTGGTCACTTAGATCATCTGGGAGGATCCCTACATTGTAGGTTTGAAGAGGGTTATTAGTAAGTATCCAGTCCAAGGTAGTTTCTTTGTTGGTGGGTTTGTGAGAGGGAGTAAAGCCATATAAGTTAATATAAAGAAGGCAGCCCCAAAGATATTCGAAGAGAAATACAGGCAAAGGCATCCAGATATGGAAAATTTCACAGTAAAAAATAATATCACAAAGAGGGAATGTAAATAGGTTGGTAAACTAGAAGTTAAAAAAAAAATAGAAGTTGGAGTTCCTGCAAAGTGAAGGATTTGGCATAGAAGATCTAACACAGGTTACTTCACAGCATGATGGAATGAGGCCCCAAAGTAAGGAGAAGCAGGAAGATCTTGAGACATCTGAATAAGAAATATGGACATGGGAAAGAAAAATAGATTTAACATGGTATAATATTTATGCAAAGGAGAAACCAAAACTAACCAATACAAAAAGCAACACCAAAGATATTTGAAGAGAAATACAAGCAAAGGAATCTGGACATGGAAAACTTTACAATACAAAAAATAAGAAGACAAAAAGCAAAAGTAGGAAAGGAGATTAGTAATGGAGAAGTTAAAGAAATAGAAACTGAAGTTATGGAGTACCTGAGAAGTGAAGGATTCAGTGTAGAAAATCTATTTCAGAAAGCAACACAACAGGAGAGAGCAATGGCTATCCAAATCAAGGGGAAACCAGTGGAATGGCAAGCAATTGATCAGGTGCCATATGAAGATATTTTGGAGGCTTCCACAGGAAACCAGTATAAATGTTCACTTGAAGCTGGACAGCAAGGGAAGGAACAGGAATCTTTGGAAACTCTGATGCAGTCAATACTGAGGAGTGATAGGCCAGTGAGTTCCCATATAACAGAGCAATGGATGGCACAGGATGAAATTGAAGAGAATGTGCCACAGGAAAATGCTATAGAACTTTCTATAGAATGTCCACAGGAAATGGAAAACAAAAAATGTGCCCTCAGTTTAGAAGAAATGAGTTAAGAAAAGAGTTGCTTGAGTTAATAGACATAGATAGATATATTAAGATCGATGAAAGAAATAGACTTCAGAAGGTCAATAAAACCCAAAAAGTCAGAAGTTTGATAAAACAAAAGAACACAGTAATTAGGACTGTCCATAGAGATCCATGCGATATAACAAAAGTAAACAGGATATATTACTGTGCATCTAAATTAATAACTGATAAAGTTCTACCACAAGAACACATGGTAGTGAGGGAAAGGAAGGGGAGAAATCAAATAACATCATGGAAGTATCGAACAGAGAAAACCATAAAGCAGTTAAGACAAGAAGTGTCACTGTTAGAGGAATATAAAAGAGGGAACAGATCAACAAAAATGCTAAGATAGATGTGATAAAAGCAATGTGCAGTATTAGAACAGATCAAGATCTATTATGCACTACCACAAATAAACTAAAAATCTCAGCACAGATGGAAAAACTTAGAAAATAAGCAGAAAAATATAAAGGAAAAGTACAAAATAAGCAATTTATTGATGACCCAAAAACGTTTTATAGAGAATTGGGATTGCCAATAAAAGATGAAATAGACACATTTTGGAGAAGTATCTATGAAGATCCTGTAGAACATAACAAAGATGCGAAATGGATAGAAGAAGTAAAAGAAAAAATAAGAAGTTTAAAGGTACAGGATATGAAATGGGATGAAGTAACAGCCAGAGAGATTGAAACAAAGTTAAGAAAAGCCTCTAATTGGAAAACCCCAGGCCAGATGCAGTACCTAACTTTTGACTAAAAGTATTAACATCTTTGCAAGAAGATTTAGCCATGAGTAAGAACTATTTATATGTGCACCCCGAACAGGAAAAACAATGCTCCTACTTAAGAGTGAACCTGCAAGCTACCGTAAAAATTATAGACCAATAACTTGCCTTCTGACGACATATAAACTTTACACAGGAATTGATGCCGACAGAGTTTATAGTCATTTAGAAGAAAACTCAATTATGGCAGTAGAACAAAAGGTCAATAAAAAAAGTCATATGGAACAAAGGATCATTTGTTATTAAATAAAGAATCTACGTATGGCATGGATTGACTACAAAAAAGCATTTGATAGAATCCCACATTCATGGATAAAATAGTGCTTAAAAATGTATAAGATACACCCTACACTGATCGACTGCATTACAGTGACCATGAAACAGTGGCAGACCACTTTGCAATTAAACCATGATAAAGGACAAATTATTATCCCAGGGATAAAAATTCAAAGGGGAATATTCCAGGATGACTCTTTGTCACAGTTGCTATTCTGCCTTGCCCTTAACCCATTAAGCTGTCTACTTAACAGCTTAGGCCATGGCTGTAATTCGGTTCCTAGAAAACAACAAAATGTAAAGACTTCTCATCTTCTCTTTGTCTATGATTTAAAACTGTATAGCTCATCAGATGAGGAGAGGAAATCATAACTGCAAGTTGTCAAAACTTTTTCAGATGCTATAAGAATGTCAAGAAGTAGTGATCTGAAGGGTTAATATAAGCAGTAGGTATTTAATGGTGAGGTACTTATGCTAATTATGCTTTTTTGTATATTTATATAATGTTATAAAAATTATAAATGATTTGTGTATTTATTTATTTATTGATTTATTTATTTATAATAATGTATAACATTTTGTGATATTTAAATGAATATAAGTTAAAAAGATGATTATCATTTGCATTGTCATTTTAATTTAATTGATATAATTATATTATTGGATCCTGTTAAGTATATTAGTCAGCTGAAAATGTATTGTGATCCTTGAAGGTGAATTGCCGAGGTGCCAGATCACTGTTGCTGGAATTAAAGAAAGATGCTGGTATAATTTTGTGTCTTTTTGACTGATATTATCGCTAGTTGTGTGCTCTTGTTCATTTAACATCAGTACCAGCATGTCACAAATAGTCGATGCCTCTGGGATTTCTAATATGCCTGGTTATTTTAACTTTGCTGATATGGTTAATGAGCGTGAGAGGAAATTTGCACAGATGGACCCATGGAATGTTAACAGCAGCCAAGATCCTGAGGGGCGTTTTGTACAACTGGAAAGATTAATGGCTAAAGAGGTAGCTTTATTTTTGGACACTCGTCTTTTGGAAAAGTATGTGAGCTTAAATTTAACCCCTAAAGGGTTATATATTGACCGTTTGCCTGCTGCTAGTTTTTCGGAGGAGGAGGAAAATGACGTATTTGAGGAGTGGAAGCAGGCTTTCCTGCAATGTACTTTGAATTGGCTCCGCATTTTGATTAAGCAGAATATAAGAGCACATGAGAAGTTAAAAGGGGAAATATTGCACTTACAGGATGAGGTGGTGGGGGAGTCCTGTTATAGAGTGCAGATTTCCTCTATAAATGAAAACATTTTTAAATTAGAAGCTGAAATCATCCAGCGTAAGAGAAATAAGCTCTTACGTGATATGAAAGATTATGAGACTGGTGTGCTGTTTTCCTGGCAGCGTGAGTCATCACGGAGCAGATCAAAGGTCAGAATCAATAACCAGAAGCATCGGAGTATGTCGGCATCCTCTACAAAGCAGGATGGCTCTAAAATAGTTTCCTTTGCTGTTTTGAAGACACTAATCAGACAGTAATTTCTTCTAATAATAATCATTCCTTTCAGGCGAACCAAATGAATCGTGGGAGAAGTGGAAGGAAGGGAAGAAATCATTTTAAATAATGGACATTTTGTTAATAATTGTGAGTACGATGTATAGACAATTTATGTTATTAATTTGTTGAGCTTAAAGCATTTTGTAGGAAGTTATGTGTTTAGTTTGATAAAAATGCACAAAGTCACTTTGAAAATAATGTGGAAAATAGTGATGAATTTGAAAATGTATTGGAAGATTTAATGAATGTCTCTATCTATGATTATGACTCTGAACCTCTGGAAAATGAAAGTGATGTGGGCAGTGAAAGTTTTTGCTGTACTACAGGGTATGGCAAATTACAGTTACCCACTTTGTCATTAGAGAACAAATTTGTACCTATGATAAATGTACCTGCCATTGTATTATTTCAGAAAATTGTATATAAGGAAATTTCTACTGCTTTTAGTATGTTTTTGAAGCAGAATACGTCTTACAATTTTACCAAGAATGAGTGGTTAGCTCTAAAATGTTTAAAACAGTTAAAAACTGAATTTATATTTAAATGTGCTGACAAAGGTGGAAACTGGGTCATTTTGGATAGAAAGATGTATTGTGAAATGATAGCTGACTTATTGAGATGCCAAGATGAATATAAATGTTTATCTAGGAACCATGTAGTAAGTTATAATGAGGAGTTGTTGGCATTATTAGAAAGGGGAGAGCATTTGGGTTTTCTTGATCAAAAGGATGTGAATAAGTTACATATCAAGAAACCAATAACCCCTATTATATATGCTTTGCCTGAGGTACATAAAAATTTAAGCAAACCTCCTGGTAGGCCTGTTATTTCTGGGGTGGGCTCCTACTTAAGTAATGTTGGTATAATTTTGATTTCCACTTGAAAAAATATTTATGTAAGGTTCCTGCACATATTTCAAATGCACAGGATTTATTAAATGAGCTAGCTAAGATTAGATGGCAGAGTGATTACTTTTGGGTGACTGTTGATGCTAAATCACTGTATACTGGCATAAAATTGAGATGGGTTTTGGAGTCTGTCATGGATATGTTATGTGATGGTCCTAGAACAACTTTTTTGATTAGTTTATTGAAGTTTAGTTTAACCCACAACTATTTTTCCTTTGAAAATGAATTTTTTTTGCAGTTGAAGGGTACAGCAAATGGGGGCTTCTTATGCTCCCTCATATGCTATAAATTATATGAGATTTTTTTGAGAAGTTTATATATCCCACTATCTTTTATAAGGATAAGGTCTTGCTTTATAAGCGATTTATTGATGACTTTATATTTATTTGTAGGGGTGATAGTTGTGATTATGTTGATTTTTTTGAAGCCCTTAACTGCAATGAGCATGGTTTGAACTTTTTGTATGAGTTAAGTAGGGATGCCATTAATTTTTTGGATGTGACATTATATGGGGATGGGGAAACTATTGGTTATAGACCATACAGGAAATAAACCTCATTTTAATATGTTTTTACATGCTACCAGTATGCATCCTGAGCACCTGCTGAACTTTCTACCTTATGGTGAATTTAAAATAATTATTGATCATGCTGGTGATGAGAATGAGAAAATAACTGAAATGGATAATGTTGAGAGGAGATTAAAAGAGAGGGGTTATAATGAAGCAAGGTTGTTGAAGTGCAAGCATGCAGTGCTCGGGGATGGTATGAAAAGATCTCAAATAATGCATACTAGGAATGGTAATAATGATGTTGGGATGTATCGCTCCCCTAGTGGTGTGGATGTGAATAAAAAGTTTTTTTATGTCACAAAATTTTCTCTTTTTTCTGATGTATTAGTACGTATTGTGAAGAGATTTTGGCATATTATTTCTGAGGATGAGAATATAGGCCATTTGTTCCCTAGATATGTCACATTCTCTTTTAGCAAAGGAAAAAATTTGAAGGAGTTATTAAATTACAATTTTGTTGTGGGACCCAATACTAATCTGCCTTTGGGCACTTTGCCTTGTGGTCACTGCAGTATTTGTAACAGAGTTAATAATTTATCAGGCTTGATAATTAATGGGAAGATGTTTAATTCTAAATATTATTTTCAGGGGTGGTGTATATTTTGGGATGCTCTTGCTGTAATACAAGATGGCATATAGGACAAACTAAACGTATGGTCAGAATTGGAATTCTTGAACATCTTAGAGACATAAGAAATCATAATGAATTTAGCCCTATAGCTAACCATTTTCATGAAATGCATTGGGGTCTAGATGGTGGCTTAACTTTTTGTGTACTTGCAAAACCTTTTTTGCTTAGAGAAGGCGATTATATTGGTAAATTACTGGAGTTGGAAACTAGAATGATATTTATATTCCAAACTTTAAGGCCCTTTGGTTTAAATCAAGAAGTAGGGATCTGAAGGGTTAATATAAGTAGTAGGTATTTAATGGTGAGGTACTTATGCTGTTTATGCTTTTTTGTATATTAATATAATGTTATAAAAATTATATATGATTTGTGTGGATTTATTTATTTATTTATTTATAATAATATTGTATAAAATTTTGTGATATTTAAATTAATATAAGTTAAAAAGATTAAATGCATTATCATTTTAATTTAATTGATATAATTATATTATTGGATCCTGTTAAGTAGCTGTTTGCACAGTATATTAGTCAGCTGAAAATGTTGTATTGTGATCCTTGAAGGCGAATTGCCGAGGTGCCAGATGACTGTTGCTGGAATTAAAGAAAGGTGCTGGTGTAATTTTGTGGGGTTTTTCTACTAATATTATCGCTAGTTGTGTGCTCTTGATATAAGAATGTCATTTGGTCTTGATAAATGTGCAAAAGCAACCTTTAAAGCAGGAAAACTGCACCAGGAAAACATCAGTTTCGGACAGAATGTTATATAAAATAACTTGAGCAAGGAGGAGTGTATAAATATTTGGGAATTGATGAAGGATAACAATAAAACACAAACAAATGGGAATAAAACTTAGTAAGGAATAGTTTAGAAGACTTAAATTAATCCTGAAAACAGCGTTTACATCTAGGAATAAAATCCAATCTATAAACCAATTTGCTCTTCCTGTCCTAAATTACAGTTTTGGAGTGATTGACTGGCCCCAAAATGTGTTGGATGGATTAGACAGGAAAACAAGAAGGATGCTTCATCCTCACCAAATGATTTATAAAAATCAGTCCATATCAAGATTATATATTCCCCTTTCCGAAGGCAGTATGGGCCTCCTTTGGACTGATTACATTTATAGATCTGCAATTGTGGAACTCCACACATATCTGCTGACCTCACAAGACCCAAATGTAGTGAAAGTTTTGAAACATGAGGAGAATAAATCTAAGATGATTTCTCTGCTTAATCTAGCAGAAGCATATCGGTGTTAAACCGGAATGGAAATTAAACCAGAAGTAGATAAAAATCAGGCAGCAACTGAATGCGCCAAAAACAAAAGAAAGCTCAGATGAGCTCAGTGGCGCATGTGATAAGCGCTTAGTGCTATAGTATATACTAATAGATAGGTAGGGGTTCTATTCTCGCAACAGGCAACTCTGTGTGTGTGAGTGTACAAATATATTCCCATGGAGTGGTACACATATGGGTGTGCAATTGTCATGCATTTTACACACCTATGAACCTATATAGTTCACCCCAGGGATCACTGCAGTGGCTGTACTTGATAGAGGCACTGAGAACTAACGTCGGCAGCACGATGCCAGGGCACTTCTGTGGGCAAGGCTTGTAAAGGTTCCAGGGCCATTAGCCTAGTACACACCTATGAACCTATGAAAGAATATAAGGTGAATGACTAGATGAGAAGGCAATAAATGTGGAAAATGCATAAATATACTTGCAAGTATAGAAAACTTCTGGAAGAACCTCATGTTGATCAGGAATGAATGCAGGAATGGTTAAGGAGAGGTGAATTCAAACCACTTGTGAGAGATGCACATATATAGCCAAATTGGAAGCCAAGCACTCTCCAGCCAAGACTGGATTAGCCAGTCAAGAGGAGAAGGTTAACACCTGCACCACACCACATTCAACACATAGCCCTACTGAACATATACCACCACAACCCTCACATAGTAACAGAAAATATACACCTACTTTTGTGGAGGCTCTCAATAAAAATCTGCCCAAACAACAGAGACCTCTGAGGCAGAAATGCAAACAACCACCACATCCCAGCACAAACCATGAAAAACATAGCTCACATAAACAGTGTGCCACTCAACCAAAGCCCATAAGGCAAAACAACTTACCCAATACACTAGTCATAGGTGACTCAATAGTAAGGCACACTGATGTCCCACTCACTAGGTTGAATAAGGAGAAAGTTACGGTCAGCTTCTTTTGGATGACAGGGTCCGCAATAAAATGCATGCACTTAGGTCACTCCACATAAGGTACAACTATGACTCTGTCATTGTCCATGTTGGTGTGAATGACCTGAGACATACCTCCCTGGACTACATGAAAAGAGACATAGAGGAGCACTCAGATCTTGTATCCCAGGCAGGTATGACCCTAGCTCTGAGTAGCATCCTACCATCACCCAGAATGATACCACAGTGCAAGCAGAAAATGATTGACTTCAACAATTGGCTAAGTTTCTGGTGTCATTCTAAGGGAATCTAGTATCTGTCTGCCTGGGATGACATGATCGACAGACCTCAATGCTTTGCCAGTGATGGCTGGCACCTGTCACCCCAGGGATTCTGGATACTGGCCAAGGCTCTTGCCACCCCTATACTGCCTTTTCTAGGCAATGTTCTGAAGACACAATTACCACCATAACACCTGCAAGCAAACAGAATTTGAGGGTAATGCTACTCAATGCTAGAAGTCTAAATTTCAAAATCCACTCACTCAAACCACTCCTTAAAATGGAGAACATTGACATTTGTGCAGTGCTCGAGACCTGGTTCAAGGCTGCAGAGGGCACCCCACACTACCAGGCTAATTGATACCGCACCTTTCTGCCCCTAAACCTGGACCAAACCACTAAAGGCAGTGGTGTCTCCATATTCATAAAGGATATGCACACCTCCAGACTAGTAGCCCAAACATAACACATCAGAGATACTTCAGGTACAACTAATACTGGGTGAAACTGCAATCCAGGTTGTAGCATGCTATAGATCCCCCACCATGTCCCAAGACTCCCACTCCACATTCCTAAACGCACTGGAAAATATTAGGGTACAACCCAATACCCTTATACTGGGAGACTTTAAGTACCCCTCCATTAACTGGGAAAATTACTCATGTACCAACCTGTGATTGCCCAGGGTACTCAGGTGTGGTTCCAGTTCACTATGTAATTCATGTAGAACACAGCCAGGGATACTATCATGTCCCATGGAAGCACGCAGTTTGGGTTTGTGAAAGGTAGATCATGCCTGCTCAACGTTTTCTGGAATTCATTAATTCCAGTGCCCTGGACCAACTCATTCTTACCCACACCAGGGGTAGAAACATCCTTGACCTGGTCATTACTAACATGGGTGACCATTGCTCTACACCAGTAATCAGCTCCTCCCTGGTCAGATCTGACCTTGGATATCCACATCCCACTCTCACTCCCCCTAAAGGAAACCACTGTAAAAAACTTCTCCAAAGCCAATTTTGGACTTCTGAAAACAGAGGTGGCTAACTTCACAACACCCATGCAAATGGAAAATAGGTGCATGACTGAATCATACACCAATGCACTGTATGAGCACATACACAAGTGCATGGAATGAGCCATACCAAACAGAACCAAGACGCTCTCCTTCAAAACAATGAAGCCAATCTGGTGGTCCCCCACCATAAACAAACTCTACAACAGAAGGAAAAAACTGTTGCTGAAAAGGGTGAAGTCCCAAGACTGGAAAAACTCCCTTGTCAGTCTCAGCAAAAAACTGGGGTCCATCATCAAATCCTCTAAAGCTAGCTATGGAAACAAAATTGAGGCAGTTCTAAAGACAACCACAAAGCATTCTATAGTTATGTCAAGAATCTACATGGCAATTCTCAGATCTGCTCTGAGTTACAGCACAATGGCAATACATATACAGAACCAACTGATATTGCCAACATAGTGGCCGACAGGTTCAGTGCGAACTTTACCCCCCTTTCACCCCCTAAAGGGCCTATAACAATACCTGAGGAATGCCAAGTCCCTATTATCATGGCTACACAGGTAAAAAATGCACTGTCCAAAGCCAAGAATACAGCTTCCATGGGACATGATAGTATCCCTGGCTGTGTTCTACATGAATTACATAGTGAACTGGAACCACACCTGAATACCCTGGGCAATCACAGTCTCATTTCAGGCTTTACTCCTACCGAATGGCGCACTGCTATGGTCATCCCACTCCACAAAGGGGGAGTGAGTACAGACCCTGGGAACTACCACCTCATTAGCCTGACGAGTCTGATATGTAAGGCTATGGAGCGCATTATTATGGACCTTATAAATAAGGACATAGGGAATCTCCAAACTTTGGACCCCACGCAGTTTGGGTTTGTGAAAGGTAGATCATGCCTGCTCAACCTGATAGACTTCTTCGAGTCTGTCAACAGAGTTGTGGATGAGGGCAAGGTAGTTCACACAGCCTACCTAGATCTTGCCAAGGCCTTCGACACCATCCTTCACTAAGAAATCATAGATAGACTCACTAAACTAGGCATAAACCTTATTTCATAAGATGAGTTGCCAACTGGATCACTGATAGAACCCACACTGTGAAAGTAGCAGACTCCAAATCTGACTACTGACCAGTTACAAGTGGTGTCCCACAGGGATCGGTCCTAGGTCCTCATCTGTTTGACATCTACCTCTTTAAAGTTCAAGCCAACACAAAGGGACGCTGGCTGACCAAGTTCACAGATGATTGCAAACTGGTAGCCATTATTGATTCTCCAACTGATGTAGACATTCTACAGAAAGGCCTCACTGACACCAATGACTGGTGCCAGAACCATGACCTTAAGTTCAATGCCAAAAAGTGCATTCTCATTCATTTTGGTAAAAATTTAGTGCCCATGAACTACCACATAAGCAGTAGTCCACTAAACACTGAAGGTGTTATAAGAGACCTGGGAACACAGGTTGACAGCCACCTCTCCTTTGATAACCACATTGCCACTGTAGTCAGAAAGTCCTTCTATGTGGCACATCTCATTACAAAAGGTTTCTCATCCAGGAAGAAAGAGGTCATAATCCCTCTCTACACATCCCTCAATAGACCTATTATAGAATGCAATGCCTCATTTGGTATGTACCTCACTAGACACCTACAACAACTGGAAAGGCCACAAAAATACCTCAGTAAGAGGATCTTAGGCCTTAGACACATGCCCTATACGGACAAACAGACTCAAAGAACTCCAGCTATACTCTGTCTCTTATCACCTACTTAGAGGCGATCTCTGCTTGACCTACAAAGCCATGTCTGACCCAGAGCTGCTAGATATACTACACCTAAAGAAATCCCAATCCCTCCATGCCACACACTCCAGGGATCTAAACCTCATTACCACAATAAACAGAACATGCTGGAGGGAAAGGTTCCTAACCCAGATAATTCTTATACTCTGGAACAAACTTCCCATTCACATCAAGCAGAGCACTTCACTGGCTCTCTTTAAGAGAAATCTTGATGAGTGGATGGGCAATAGGAAGTTTATCCTGGGGATCACTTTAGTGGTCTTGCTTGACAGGGCCACTGGGAAACTAACATTGGGTGGCATGATGCCAGGGAATCTTCTTGGGCTAGGCTTATATAGGCTCCAGGGCTGTTAGCCTAGTACACACCTATGAAGAGATGAAAGGTTAGTATTGGCGGCACAAGATAATGGGGTATGTACATGTTGGTTTACAAAGTCCATTGAACATGTGGGAGAAACAGATAAATGTAGGCTTTGTAAAACAGAATTGGAAACAGTCGCACACCTTGTTGATGGTTGCAACATACTAATGGCAGAAGGACTGTATGTTGAAAGGCAGAATAGTGGCAAGACTGTTGCACTTGGGATTGTGCAAATGTTATGGTACTGAAGTGGCTGAAAAACACTGGAAACATGAGCCACAACGCATCACAGAAAATGATGAAGTGTACATCACATGGCAACACCCATTACCAACAGTTCAAAAGACAGATGCTAGAAAACTGGATAGAGTGGTCCAAGAAAAAAAGACAAAGTAGCATCCATCTTTAAAATTGCCACACCCAGTGACTACAGTGTGTTGTGTACAGAGAAATACAAAGTCATAAAATATCAGGATTTGGAAGCAGAAATGAGAGCAATGTGGAAGAAAGATACCCAGATAGTTCCAATAGTAGTAGGAGCGATGGGTCTTATAAAAAAAGAGTCTACAATCGTATTTAGATATGCTACCAATATATGTAACTCCATACAAATTGCAGAAGGAGTCATTGCTGGCACATTGCGGGTGCTGTGAAGAGCACTTTTGGCTGATATCAAAGAGTGAAACAATACTAATTTCATGAACATTAATCATACTTTGACTTAGGAATGGGGTCCATTCCTGTCATGGTATTAGAAACCCAAAAGAGTGGAAGAAATTAAAAAGAGATAGGCCAGGGTCAGGGGAGGATGGCCCTCCTGTTGTAGAAGGAATTAGTAGTCCACAAAAATCACAAAAACTGGTAGGCCAAAAAAGAGCCCTAAAGATGATAGAGTGGACTATTGAGGATAAGAAAGAAATAATGTATTGTTGGTATTATGCAAGAAGCCCAGAATTTCCATACAGAAGATATACAACAAGATTAAGAGAGAGGTTAGAGGAAAGAACAATACTTTCACAATAAAAACTGTCAAAAGCTTCATATTTAAATTTGTGTTCATTAAAACAGATCAAGAAACCTTGGGCCATTTGGAAAAAGAAGCAACTGAGGAAGTGCAAAAATATAAAGGACAAAATCTAGAGATTTTTGTAAGGTGTAAAAGAAATATGGAGATGGGAAAGAAGGAGAGATCTGATATGGTGCAATATTTATACAAAGGAGAAAGCCAAATGAATCAGTACAAAAAAGCAGTCCCAAAAATATTTGAAGATAACTGCAGTCAAAGGCATCCAGATATGAAAAATTTCATGATACAAAAAATAAACGTACAAAGAGGGAATATAGAACAGAAGATTAGTAAACTGGAAGTTATAAAATAGAAGCTGAAGCTACGGGATACCTGTAAAGTGAAGGATAGGGTTGCCACCTTTTCAACTGCCCAAAGTGGGACATTTTTGGTACAAACGTCAGATTTTGCAAGACAAAACATACCCATGGCCAGTACAAAGGATAGAACTTCACATGTTTGCCTAAATAGAAGCTTATTCTTGTAGCATTTTAGTTGCTTATTCTGTTTCTTATAACATTTAGGTGTTTCAGATACAGAATAACTGTTTTATGCAACTATTGCATAAAATATAGGAAATATGTTTGTCCTAAAATCTCAGGACATTTGCCATTTTTTCAATTTCTTTGCAGGACACAACTGCCCAAAGAGGGACAGTCCCTTGCAAAGTGGGACAGGTGGTACCTCTAGTGAAGGATTTAGTGTAGATGGTCTAACACAGGTTATATCACAGCATGATGGAACAACAAGTCCCCCAATTATGGAGAAACAGGGGGACAGGTGACATCTGAAGAGAAAATATAGACATGGGAAAGAAAAAGAGATTTTTATATGGTGCAATATTTATACAAGGAGAAAGCAAAACTAATCAATACAAAAAGAGTAGCACCAAAGATATTTGAAGAGAAATACAGGCAAAGACATCCAGATAGGGAGTATTGTACTATTCAAAAAATAAGAAAACAACAGGAAAAGTAGAAAAAGAGGATTAGTAATGGAGAAGTTAAAGAAATAGCAATTGAGGTTATGGATTACCTGCAAAGTGAAGGATTTAGTGTAGAAAATCTAACTCTAATAACACCACAGCAGTATAGAGCAATGGATCCCCAAACTAAGGAGAAACCAGTACAGCAGAAAACAGCTTATCAATTGCCATATGAAGATAATTTGGAGGCTTCCATAGGAAATCTGTACAAAAAGTTCAGTTGGAGTTGCACAGCAAGGGAAGAAACAGGAAACTGTGGCAAATCTGCCGCAGTCAATGTTGTGGAGTGATAGGTCAGCGAGTTCCCATATGAAAGAACAACAGATGACACGGGATGAATCTGAAGAGAATCTGGCATAAGATGATGCTCTGGAACTTTCTGTAGAATGCCCACAGGAAATGGAGAACAAAGAAGGTGTCCTCAGTTTAGAAGAAAATTATCTAAGAAAAAAATTGCTTGATTTAATAGAGATGGACAGACATATTAAGAGCGATGAAAGAAACAGGCTACAGAATGTCAATAAAATCCAAAAAGTTAGAAGTTTTATAAAACAAATGATCATTGTAATTAGGACTGTTCATAGAAATTCATGCAATATAACAGAATTAAATAAGATATATTACTGTGCAGCTAATTTAATAACAGTTAATGTCTTACCACAAAAACACATGGCAGTAAGAGAAAGGAAGGAGATAAATCAAATGGCATCATGGAAGTATTAAACAGAGAAAACTATAAAGCCATTAAGAAAAGAAGTGCCACTGTTTACAGAATACAGAAGAGGGAACAGATCAACAGAAATACTCAGAAAGATGGACGTAATAAAAGCAATGCATAGTATCAGAACAGATCAGGATCTATTGTGCACTATTGCAAATAATAAACTAAAAATATCAGCACAGTCAGAAACACTTAGAAGATATACAGATAAATATAAAGGAAAAGTGCAAAATAAGCAATTTATTGATGACCCAAAAAAGTTTTATAGAGAACTGGGAAACAAGCAAAAGGAATTGATACACCACCAAAAAAGAAGAAGCATACACATTTTGGAGAAATATCTATGAAAATCCTATGGAACATAACAAAGATGTTGAATGGATTGAAGACGTAAAAGAAAGAATAAGAAATTCAAGAATACAGGATATGAAATGGGATGAAGTAACTGCCAGAGAAACTGAAACAAAATTAAGAAAACCTCCTAATTATAAAACCCCAGGCCCAGATGCAGTACCTAACTTCTGGTTAAAAGTATTGATATGTTAACACGAAGATTTAGCCATGAGTAAGAACTATTTATATGTACACCCAGAACAAACAGTACTCCTCCTTAAGAGCAAACCTGCAAGCTATATTTTTGATGATATAGGGTATTGCCAGCTATGCCAGGAGAAGTACGGCAGTGGATGTGTAACATATGCCAACACAGCTAGCTGGAATTTTATAAAGAATTATATGTCATTTGTATATCTAAGAAAAACAAACTCCAGAGGTGACACCATGGGTAGCTAGATAAACTAAGACACGCGATTTACAATCTGCATAATGATCAAACTTATAGACCTTATGTGTTGCTGGATGTGTAAAAGTATCATTGTTCATCATATAAATGCAATGATTACAATTCCTGCATGGGAAAGTCCCTTTGTGACTTGACTGAATTCTATTCTGAACATTCCTCTAATAGCATAATAGTCTTTTTAAAGACTTGGTATTTTTATATGCATACCTTGGCTTAGGCCTTAGGGTTTCCAGATTAATCACATTGGATGATAAATATAAAAAGGCCCTTGAAGAATTGGAGATGGACCTTTCTCTGAGAGGATATAAAAGGAAAGAAACTATTAAGTTAAGGGATGCTGATGTAATTGATAGATCCAACAGAGGGAAACCGTTCTTCAAGAAGGGGGTCAGTAATATAACACCCACTAATAGATCGAGGAACCATCATTCCCAAGATGTTCGACTTATTATCTCCTATTCTAATAATAATAGGAAAATGCATGAAGTTATAGTTAAAAACTGGGGGATTTTAACAGTTGATGAAAAGATCAGTGCCATTACAGGACAGGAACAATGATACTTTTACACATCCAGCAATACATAAGGTCTATAAGTTTGATCATTATGCAGATTGTAAATGACATTACTTGGTTTATCTAGCTACCCGTGATGTCACCTCTGGAGTTTGTTTTTCATTATATTTTCAATTGGTCACAGAGAGGCGCTTTATCCTCAAACTACCTTTGCTTGCCATCATTTGTATATCTAACTGATTTGTATTGATGTTTGTGTTGAAAATGTATTTGTAAAGTTGTTTGTGTTAAAAATGTATCAACAGTGTGTCCTGTTGGACAGAAAATAAATATACATTTATATCAGACTGTACTGTTGTAAATAGGATACTGGAAGAGCCCAGCTAACTTTGAAAAATACTAAGAAATTAAATTACTTAATTTTGACCATAAAGATTGTATCTTACAGTTCTGACAGCAGCCAGAGACAAAATGTCTGTGCCAGAGAATGGTTTATTAGCTCCTGTAGGAAGAGTGGAAGTGTTTATTGTTTTGCAACAGAAGCTGCAATAGATCTTAGCAAAGCACTGTGTGTGTGTATTATTGACACATATGTGCAAGATTCTGGGTCAGTTGCTAGGAAAGGGAGGTGGCATGGGAATCAGAAGTCATATGACCAGATGTATGTGATGTCATTCTGTACTCCATCACTGAAATGATGTTTTTTAACACTGGATGAGACTGATGTCTCAGAGCACTTACTTTTTGGAACCTGACAAAGAAGGACCCCTCACCTATTTCATCTTGCCTTCCTCTAGTAAGTGACCAGGGAATAGCAATTCTTTAGTTCAGTCAGGAAAATATAGTTAGAGTAGTTAGGTACAGTTTTTTCTGTATCATTGTGAATCTATTCATCTGTGTTATTTTAACATGTCCTGTGGCTGAAACTCTGGTGTTTATTATAAATAGATATTTAGTATTTTCTTGTTCTTTTGTTATTTATTATTATATATATTTAAACTTTTCTTTGTGGCTGGTCCTTTAGAGAATATATTAACCTTTTAGAGTACACATATCACTTTGGTGACTCTGTGGCCACCCCTGAAAGCCTTACTGCATTCATCAAAACACAAGCATTTGTATTAATATTAATTTCACTCAGTATAATTGGGTACCCTTGTAATAGCCTTGCAGTAGCTATCTTTAGAGTGTCTTGTGGCAGTAACTACCTTATAGTCTGGGCAGAAGGGGGCATAGCTAGTAAATCTGTGCCAGCCTTTCTCGTGTGTGTGTGTGTGTGTGTGTGTGTGTGTGTGTGTGTGTGTGTGTGTGTGTGTGTGTGTGTGTGTGTATAAACCAAATCTCCAAAGTATGTGTGTCAGCTGTTTGGAGTAGGGGCAAGAAGTACTTGTTTCACAGAGAGATTGATGGAGGACATGACTTGGACACTCAGCTGAGAACTGACCTCTATAGCTGTGCCAGTGGGGCGTCTTACTGGGGACCTGGAGAGAGAGAGAGAGAAACACAGACCCCGGACTGAGTGTATTCCCAGTGTCCTGTTAAGGGAAATTGTGCTTGATCCTGAGAGCTGCATCTGAAAATACTGTGTGTATCTATTTTTGTTCTAAGTGAATGTCCCTGTCCAGTGCCAATGGTGAGGATTCAGGCTCCTTTGATTACTCTTGCTCCTTTGAAGACTCAAGCTAGTTTCTCAAGTGACCCTGGAGAAATGTTGCTTGAGAGATATGAGCCTGTCTAGAAATACATTAACCCATATCCTGTCTTGGGAGCCCATCTGCATTGGCACTGCTGACCCCACTATGGTGCTGCACTCTCATAGCATATGCCTGCAAACCTAGGGTTCCACCTTAGTAACTTGGCTTTCTGCTGGTTGGCTCAATATAGCCATAGATCACCCTCAGACTCCTCCTGCCTCCTACTGACAATATTTAGAACAAGGGCCTTCCTGTCATAGCAAGGCTTCATCATGTTAACATGGTACAGTTTGTGGTCCTGCCTCCTGTCTAGCAGTTCTGTCTTGTAGTTGACATCAGTGATCTTCATTGCCACTTTGAAGCATCCCTGTCAAGCTGCTTCAATGTATTGCATCTGACAGGAATGAGAACCATAACCTGCTGTCCCACAACATACTCTCAGGCTTGAGCATTCCTGTTATACCAGCCCTTTTTGTGCTGTTGGGCTCCTGCTAGGTTCTCCCGGACCAAGCCCATGAGCTACCCTTGTCATGAGGTTTACGACATATGCTACAACAGACTCCTTGTGGGATTCACACTCACCCTTCCACTCATCATGAATCAAATCTAAAGGCCCCCTTACCTTCACATTTCACAAAGGGAGTTTAAAATCCCACAACTATAGGACCAGACTTGATCTGAGTATCTGTAATGTTATGGGTAGGGGTGAAGTCAGAGCTGTGGAACAGATAAGCTTGAGATTGGTGCTGAGATTGGATCCTATTAGATCCTACAACCCACATGTCTGAAGCAGTTGAAAATGAGACAGCATGGATCTAATGTTATAGTAAGTGCATAACTTTCATTTTGATTGAAAAGAAAGAAAAACATATTGTTACATGGCAAAAAGCACCAGGCAGAACAGGCAGGCTAGTGATGTATTCTCTGCTGCATACATTATCACATAATGGCATGTCTTGTTTTAGTAGCCTTCCCCAAACGTATAAAGTTCTAAAATTCAAGCATTTTGTCTGACATGCTTAATAAATGCAGAACACCTGCATGTTAATGTACACTGTTTGCAACTTTTGGCAATGACAAGTCTGAACATATCCCAACTAGCAAGGTACAAGTTGTGTAACTCATCTTCCTCTTCATTCTCATCATCAAAGTACATAGCATAAAAATGTGAAAGTAAAAAAAAACTATGGCCTGCATGGTACAAACAATATTTATATTTTTTATTTTTTTATGTAATAGATTGATATGTGTGTGTGTGTGTACGCACGCGCTTTGTTTTTTTTTTAGTTACTTCAGTGCATTTCCAAACAAAAACTGAGTGTCCATTGTCTGGCTTCACCAGCATTAAAATCTTTGCTTATGATCTGTGTGATGGCACACCACTGGACCAGTAATCCAGGAGCCTCAATCCTCACCACTGGCACCAGTGGGGGATGTACTCTAGGAGGATAACTGGTACACGCAGAGTATTTCCAGATGCAGCTCTCTGCATCAAGTGCAATTTTCCTTAAGAGTACACAGAGACCACAGCCAGTCCAGGGATGGTTTCTCCCTCTTTCTCCAGATACCCACTAAGACTCCCCACTGGCACAGCTGTAGAGTTGAGATCTCAGCTGAGTGGCCAAGCCAAGACCTCCAGCACCCTCTCTGTCCAAACAGTGCTTCGTGTCCCTGCCCAAGTAGCTGACACACACACACTCTTTGAGGTTTGAGTTACACACACACACACACACACACACACACACACACACACACACACACACACACACACACACACACACACACCCCCCTAGGAAAGGCTGACACAGGTTTACTAGCTACGCCCCCTTTTGCCCAGACTTTAAGGTAGTTATCACTGCCACTGGCCAACTCCTTATCAGCTACTTTATTGTCCTTAACAAAGAGTGTCTAATCTTACTGTGTAATACTAATATTAATATAATTGGTAGTTTGATCAAGAGCAAGGCTATTAGGCCCACACAGTGTCACCAAACATATATGCAAGTACTCTCAAAATTTAAATATCTCCACACAGATCAGCCACAATGAAAGGTTTAAATATATTTAATAATAAATAATAAAAGAACAAGAAAATACTCTGTATATATTCACAGTGACATCAGAGTTCAAAATCATGGGAACTATTTAAAACAACATTGCACGACAGTCTCAAATAAATAAATAAAAATAGCTAAACTATACTTTGCTATATTCCTGACTCTATCTAAGAGAGTTACTATACCCTAGAAACTTGCTTACAGAGCAAGGCAGATGTGCTGAATTGTTCTTGTCAGGTCCAAGACAGAATAAAGAATGTCCTGAGAATTTTCAAATTAATATTTCAAATATTACTGCTGGGATACCTTGCAGAATGACATCATTTCTTGCCATATGACTCTATCCTAGGTGAAACCCCCACTGCTGAAATCTGGCAGTATTTAGCATCTACCTGTGAAAATACATAAACCTCAGTTCTTTGGCAGATGCTGGAAGTCATAAAACAATTACATTCCTCCACATTTCAAGACTAGTAATTATTTCACCCAAAGAACAGTACAGAAACCTCCCTCGTACAGACATTATGTCTCTGGACTTGCCTATAAAGTAATTTAGTTTCAGCTATTTTTCTGAAGTTAACCTCCTGTATTCCAGTTTCCACTGTTACAATATATACTTTTGAACAGTTACAATAGTGCATGTACATTTCTGTTCTCTTCCAGCTGGGCACACTTTGGTTACATTTTCAGCACAAGCACTTTATAAAATACCTTTTTAACACACGTCTATACAGACCAGTTTGATGTACACATGGCATGCAGTTCTAATACAGCTCTACAACAAACATATTATATAGATCATGTTGATATTCATAAATGACATATAATTATTTACAAAATTATAGATAGCCGTGTTGGCAGTATCTCCCTTTGTCACAATCTGTATATTATTAAAGAATAGCTCACATCACCTCATTTTCTGTATCAGATTCATTGTGTGTGCAAACAGTTTGTGAAGATTGCTGCTGCATTCCCATACAGAATATTTAAATGATGATAAAAAAATTGGGTACTACCAGATGGGCTGCTGAATGAGCATTGTCTGAGAGAATGCATATAGACCCAGGAATCCAGTGACAATATGGGCATAAGGAAGACACACATTAAATAAGGGATCAAAAAGATCAGGACTCTAGGTTTTAGGCTTCTGAGTATGATGCTTCAAGGTCTGCCGTTTGTTACAACAGTTTCCACACTTGTATTAGTTATGATATTTTACAGGGAAACCTTAATGACTAGCAAAGATTGGATAAAAATACAGGAACAGGATGAGGTGCGGTAAAAGATGATGTGTAAACCAAGGAATAATATAATTATTTATTGGTTTGCAAACTTGGTTTACAAACCTTAATGACTGCCCAACACATTTCAGATGTAGCTGACAAACTCCCTACATCTGCATTTAGAAGTGAATCCTGAGGCAATATATTTCAGACTCTCTCTTTCTTTTTTGACTGAAAGAATAACAGTAGTGGTAGTGTTAGCTGACAGTTTGGGCTAGAATTTTGCTGCAACACGTGTTGGCTATAATTCTTTGCTGGTGGGGGTGGGGGTCTCCTTATGCTACTTCATCACCCCAAATAATTTTCCCAGCTTACTATCCAGAGTGAGCAGTAGAGAATTCCATGTTTATTAGAACTTCCAGCAGGTCTGCCTCCTCCCCTCCTCCCAGTCATGGTCCCAGCTAAGATCAGATTTGAGAACCTTTTTGTCACTGTGTAATTTTTTTTTACTTTATTGTCATATTCCTACTATATCCATAACATATATCTATCCATTCAAACACAAATCTGGCAATCTCCTTGAGTTATCCACCACTCTGTTGTCCCTTTGGCCACATAACTGGTTGTTGCCAGCAGCTATGACATCTGCTTCCATAAGCTAGCACAGACTCAGTTTACCTCTTTAGCTGTTGTCTGATCCATAAACAGGTGCTATCCAGCCATGCAGTGATGAGACCTTCCTCACTACCCTGTGATGGGAGAGCTGCTCAATGGTTGTTTGATTCCATCTTGCCCTGGTTAGTCTTCCAACTCTTAAACTGCTTCTCAAAGCCATATCTTCAGTGGTATAGCCAAGGTTTAAACCTCTACATTATCAGGTCCTCTAGTTGAATTTAACAAAATATATGCGTAAGAAAAGAGAGGGCCTTTTTGATCCCCAAACTGATGCAGTCCTTACTGTTATCAGACACACTGACATGTATCTGAATCCCTAGACCTTTTTTTTTCTGATCCGCATGTCACTGCATCCTCCCCTGTACTTCTTGATAACAGGGAACATAATCGTCATCCACTGCAATCTAGACAAAAGTGTTTTCCCTTAATCCTTGCAGTAGCCAGTCTTACTACATCTGAGATTCTTCTAGTCAAATGTCAATGGGATCAAGTCCTATTCTTTAAATTATAGTCTGCATTGCTTTTCTATCTTTCAGGAGAGGCCTACATCATAGAGTGTTACTTTAGGCTACTAGTTCCCCTAGGAAGAGTTCAAATAATCACTTTTGCCAGAACAACATGAAGGTTTGAGTCATTCCTTCTCTTGCAGTCTGCCCTGTGAAACATTTTTATGCATCTTGAAAGCACTCTGTTGTCAATTCTTCTGCCCAAGATCAGTTTTATGTGTGGATCTTTACCTCCAAATTTCTTTGGATAAAAATCCAAAAAAATGGATGTTTCTTTTGTTGTTATTTATTTCATGACAGTATTCAGTACTTTTTGACATTTTTAACACTATCAAATGATGGGTCATTCTTTCTATTCTTTTAAGTAGCACAAATCCAAGAGGCCTCAGCTGCTGGCTTACACTACATGACAACAAATCCTGTACAGTGGACAAATTTGCCAAGAAAACTTCCTGTGCAGAGACGTCAACATTTTCATCTTTTAACTACCTGCCCTATACTGCCTAGTCTGAGGCTTCAGTGGAAACTCAGGCTTTAGAAAAGATCTTGCTCCTTCTTAGTTTTTATACAGAAAAAGTGTTTTTTTCTCACAACCTCTCTCTATATCAGTATAAGGTGCCCATAAATGTCAAAATGGTCAACACTGCTAAATGGTATCTTGTTTTATTTTATTTATTTTTTACATATATTTTCTATAAAACAATTGGCTTATCCTAGCTACACAAATGCCATGATAACAACAGATCTGATCCCCAAAGTCTTCTGTTTTACTCTAGGGATGCCATTCTCATATTCTCAGCATGGCACATATCTGGAAAATCTGTAGCCCCCAGGCTGGCACTACTTATGATGTCACTTACTAAGCCACAGAGGTGCATCCTGCCCCTGTACCTCCCCATCTGTTTTATCTGCTCATAACATTTGTCACTGTAAAGTTCCTGCATTTAATGCCTGAATTGGTAACCTTCAAAGTGTTAACCAGGCTCAGTGCATAGACAAATTTAGCCCTGGTGACTCAAGTATGATTAGTGGCTCAGGCATTTGATTGAGCTGGTGGTATTGGTGTGCCCATCCCAGAGGACAATGGTAAATCTGAGCAGGAAAAAACACTACTACAGTCCCTCAGAAGAGTTCAGAAATGCAGATGTGAGTCCTTCACAGAATTTTGGCTCACAAAGGCGGTTCCTGGTCATTGCCTGCAAAGCAAGTGTGAGGGGGGCATTTACTGCCATGTGGAAGAGAGTTTGAGACTCTGTAGTGATGAGAATAAATCATCCCCAATAGATCCACACAAGGGATGAGGTTGGGGCTGTTACAAATGTCTTCATAGCCAGGATGCTGGTAAAAGGCACATTAAACATGCTTATAACTGTCTATATGGCAACCCCACCAAACAGTCCTTACCCTCGTATATCTGAGAGATGAATTCATTCACTCCCTTATACTAGGAGAGTTTAGGCTAGTAGAAAAAAGATAGATAGTTGGCAAATGCAATGACTAAAAGGACCTGTGGAAAACAAAACTTCAAAGTGCTCCTGTGGGCATTAGTTCCAATGACAAGATTTGCACTGATACTGTTTTTATAGCTTGGGGGAGGTGTAAAACATGCAGAATTGTCTGACGTGATTGTGCTTCAACCTGCTCAGCTTAGGAAGGAAGAACAAGAAGCCCAACGTCTATATTACATCACAGGGGAGTGAGCCCCTCAATGGTGGCAGTTACAGGGATAAGTATGAGATCTTTTATACGATTGTTCATATATTTTTAATGTATTCAGTATGTAAATACTATGTAAATAGTAGATTGGGAAACTTCTATGTTCTTTTTGTGCAATTTATAAGTTCATTTGTTTATCAGCAGGATGTGCTTTGTGTCATTGGATCACCTTTTACTATGTAAATACTTCTCTAGTCAAATACTAATGTTATTGACACTTTAATGTACTGCTATGTAAATAGTAGGTTAGGGAAACTTTTATGTTCCTGTTTTTGTTTATTTTTTTCCTTTTGTTGTCCAATCTATGAGTTCATATGTAGATTGACAGGTTGTATCTCTGTCTCATTGATACTTGCTACTGTCGATTTGTTGTCATTTCTAACTGTCGCTGTGGAGCTTTCTCCCTGGGCCTCCACTGAAAATGGGCTAGCATGGCCCAGTGGACTTTCCCAGTAAACAAATGTCAATAAATAAATAAATAATAGCCATATAGGTGGACTGGCCAGCAGACCCTTTTCAGCCACAACCCAGGCATAATACTGCATTGTAGTGTCAAACAGATAAATAGACTAGAGCGCGGTAACAAAATACAGTTGCTGATTGGAGGCTTTACAGTACAGTCAATAGGAAAGGTGGTGTAAATACAATATATGCATTTATATACATACATGGGTTTATTTGTAGTATGTACAAGTTGAGATATATACAACTGTAGATTGAAAGTTTACAATAGGTTGCTGTTTGAGGTTCACTTATGCAAATGATAGCCTTCATATTAAAAAAGCAGAGCATTTGGAATCATTAAATGCGTGTTCTTTTAATTTGCTTTTGAACAATTCCAGTGTATCTTGTTGTCTTACTTCTATTAGCAGATGATTCCAAATTGCACATCCTGGCTTAGAGAAGGCTCTTTCCCTTGTGTATATTTTATAATGTGGTCTAATAAGGGTGTTAGGGCTTCTTCCTGGCTAACCTTCAGTGTGTAATTTGATTTGTAGTATGGTTTTAAATGGCAAACAGTAGCCCAGTTGTTATAGTTTGTAATTTATGAGCCAAATAGGAATGTAGCTCTTTCAATGACTGATAACCAGTTAAAGTGTTTCAACAGTTGGCAGTGATGGATCTGGGGTTCAGCAAGTAATACAAAACCTTTGGTACTTTATCTGGGTTGAATAGATTGGAGTAGGTAATGGTCCTGAAATAATGTGTTGGCCAAAGCTTTGTCCTTCAGACGCCATCTCTTAATCAGCTTCTTGCTACTTGCATGTGGATTACCCTCACTAGGTTAGTGAAGAATGGCATTTTTGTCCATTTTAGGCTGATGTTTAGGGAAACAGGAGAGGGCAGCCTTGGAAACCACTCTCCTGCATTGACAGCATGGCTGCAACCAGCTGGATTGCATGATGTATACCACTGAGCCTGCCCTCTAGTGATGACTAAGTGATATTACTTATGGTCATGGCATATGCCCTCCTTACTTCACTATGGGTCAAGAAAGGCTCACTAACTTGACTTCAGACGTCTGAATGTCTTTGACATATGATAAGATCTGAACTCAGTGATGTGAGTATGCAGCTTTACAGAATGCAATTTGATGGCTGCATGAAGCCCTAAGAAGTCATTTGCCAATTAGTCCTGGACACCTTTGCCTCACATCCAGCAGTTGCCTGCTATTTCTTGTTACCGTAAATAGCGGATGAGCACAGGGTGCCACTCCTTGTGACAGGGAAAGGGAAGTGTCATTATCTTCCCTGTTTGTGGAAGGGGGTATACATGTTTCAGAAACTCACAAGGATAGTAAGACCTCCTGTTCCAGTAGCCAGCACTAGATGACTCTTTCATTGAAGATATACTCAGGCTCATGAGGTCCTCTGTTAATAGCCCATGGCCCCAACACTTTCTCTCCAAAGAGGTTAAACCAGTTTTTTGGGATGAAGGAGTAAACTATGGTCATCCTTCCCATGGAATCTCACCTGCTGCATGCTGTTTGTCTGGTCTGAAAATGCATTTATTTATTTTTTATTTATCCTTTGTTGACCGGGTTAGTACCACTAGTCTAGTAGCATCTTTTCAGGGGAGACCCAAGGTGGCATTTATAGTACTAGGGGAAATTTGGACAGGACATTTGAAAACTTCCCTTAATCTTTTAAGTTGGTGCCATGGGATCTTTTACATCCACCTGAGCTACCACCAATCAAGCAGATGGGGCTGCAGTTTAACGTCTCATCCAAAGTAGCAGCAGACTCAGGAATGCAACATTCCTGTTATGTTGCACTGCAGACTCAGCAATCAGTCTGCCTGGTGTGGGAATAGAACCCATATCCTTCTGCACCAAAGGCAAGTAGGCTGCCTGTTGCACCACTGGCACACATGGATTCCAATTTTTGGTTCCTATGAAAATAGATGCCCTATGCAAATCTGTAAATCCATGCATCATAAGACAGCTTCTTATGTGATGTCTTTGCTCCACCTAATGTTCTAGAAACCACAACACCTTTCATCTTTGCCACCAGACAAGGATTCTAAAACAATGAATAAGGTGGCCAAGAGGATATTTTCCAATACCCCTTTGAACCTTTGGTACCTTAATAATTATACTTATCTCTCCCAGTTTCAGTTCTCCATTATTGATCAGGCTCTGGAAAGGCTAGAAGAATTCCCTTACTCATGACATCAAGAAGTTTCTAGAGAAGATCCTCATGATGGTTTTCTCAATAAACATAGAGAGAGACAACTGTAATTTCAGTTGTATAATGCTGTGGTTAGAGCCTCAAGCTGAGGAATGTGTATTTGATGGATGTTGTGGGTCAGGCTATCTTTCTCTATAGATGAGCCATTTTGGATTATGTCTTCCTGGATGATAATCTCCTTGGACAAACATTTTTGGATCTTTGTTGTGTCCACCAGCTTCCTTTATTTATTATTTTAACTCATGCAGCAAACAAAGTAGAAGAGGTCACACATCAGTCTCACTGAAATAATACTAAATTATACACCTCTCAACATCCATTTTGGCTTCTTTTCCCCATCTTTATTCATGTCTTGCCAGTCATTAGATTCCTCCAGCCACACAATTCTGCTTCAGTTTTATTTGATTTGATTTGATTTGATTTTTTTGCTACAGGTGCTGTAGGCTACTCATCTTGCGAGATTCCACAGCTTTCAGTATTGCGTGCTTGATGCTGATATCCAACTGCCAGCTCTGCCATCACAGAGTTGTGCTGATATAGATGACAGCTGTTACATCTTTATTGCAACCCCATTTTTATTTATTTGGGAGTTGATTTTCAGGAGAATACCACACATTCTGCCTCTATAGCTTTTTAGTGGTGTAGTACATGCATTATTTAATTTTATGGAAGTGCTGGCTTGATTTCTTTCAACAATCTGATATTATTTTATGTACTAAGGACACTCAGGGTACAGGTGTGATGGACCAGTGTTCCTCTGATTCCCAGGAGAATACCACACATTCTGCCTCAGTTTTTAGTATGTCACTAGATAGCAGGCATTACCCAACTGTAATGGTAGAATTAAAGGACAGAGCACATAGGGAAAACCTGAGATCTTCTGTTGTACCATAGAAACTGGAAGGAACAGACTGTGTTAATTTTATAAAAGCACAAATAAGCAACTGGACTGGTACTCCACAGCAGGATTTGTTAATTGAAAGGGCACCCTGTGTGTATGCTCCAAACATGGCCATCAGAAGGCAGCCAAAACCTCTTATAGTAATTTCCAGTGTTCCAAAGGAAAATGCTTGAAAGATAGAGAAAAGCACAGAAGATGACTAGAAGAACTAGGAGTATGCGGGAAATGAACTAGTGACTGGAGTTAGGAGATGGAGATCAGCAGGAAGAAAACCAGCAATTTGAAAATTGAATGTGGGATTACAAAGCATCAATCACATTTTTGAAATATGGCTGAACAAGAAAAAATGGAAATATTGGACTTTTTTTGACTTTGTTAAATTTGTAGGGGACTCCAAAGAATATGCCTTACTTCATGTTGTTAATGTTTTGGAAGAACATTAAGTATAAGGAAGAGGATGAATAGCCACAACTGTAAGTAAACAATTTTGTTCTTAATTGTTTTTTTATAAAACATTACATATACTGCATGTTATGTAGTAAAGCATTTCAGTATTTTTGTGTGCTGTAGGGATAGTAAAGTAAACAGGTGCCCATTTTTTCTCCTTCTTTCTTTCTTCTTGTTTATTTTTAAGAAATATAGACAGTGCAATGTAAAAAGAAAAGAAAGCTTTCACAAAAGCTAATAGATAAGCGGCTAAAAGATAATAAGCTGTAATCTTGTGTTGTTAAGGTGAGAGATGACTTGTAAAAGTATACAGATCATGATACAAGTAAAATCGATATGCCTTTTCTTACCTTTGCATAGGGTAATGATGGGATTAAAGCCCTTGGCTTGATTTAACAAGTTTTGAGGGGAAGCAAGTAAATAAGAGAATACTGAATGTAAGGAAAAGTTTTTCTTTAGCAAATAAATATTCATAGTGCAACACTAGAAGCTTGTAGCTGAGGCCACTGTGTATCTGAATCTTGTTTCTATAGCGACAAGCTGATAGTAGGGTAATAAAATCAGAATACTTTTTTCAGTTGCTAAAAGATAATTGGTTTTCTGAAAACATTCAAGTTGTTTTCTACATCTGGGAGTGGAATCAAGATAAAACAAAATAGACGGGACTTAGTCCCTAATTACAGGTCAGTTAAAACCTCTGAGTGTAGTTGTCAGTCTGGGATAGATGTTCCTATTAGGAGAGTTAAACATCATTATTTGAAGATGTACATAGTTTTGTGTGTTTGTAATAAGTTACTAGGTTATGAAAGTTTTGGGGGTGTATTTCTTTCCTTCTTTTTTATTTTTTGAGGGTTTTCATTAAAACAAAAAGTCTTGTAAGATATGACATAGGTTCAAATGGATATGACAAGAAGCAACTGTTTAAAAGATCAACCTGCCAAACATTAGTGCATATATGTAAAAGAAAAGCTGAAAGTAGACAGTTTAAAAAAACTGTTATACATAACAGGTGGGAATAATAACTTCCTATCATAATGCAACAATTTCCATACTATCTTTGAACATGAGTGGTCTCACCGGTGCATACAAAAAATAATGAGTAGACATGGATGTAAACAAACTCACTGTGGGAGCTCAGCAAAATGACCCAAATATAACCAGCTTATTTGTTTGAGACATGGATATAAAGAAATTCACCTTGACAGTGCCGCAAAGTGAAGCTTGAGAGTTAAATAGTAGAATCCTGATAGCTGTTCCAAGAATACATAATAAGTAGTTTTAATCAGATAAACCCAATCATAATTCTCTAATACATGAAGCTTTAGCTGCCCCAATGTGGTAGTAACTGTAGAATAAAAAGGGTAGGAGTGTAAAGTGTTTTACTCCTGAATGTCATAATACACTTTACACTGCTACAAAGACGGCCAACAGTTATTTTTAATTGTGTGTCCAGATCTTTAGTTTACTTAGCTTTATGTAATTGCTGTGAAGCATTTTATGTGGGAAAGACAGATAGAAGACTCCATGATAGAGTTTATGAGCATCTGTATGCAATAAGAACCAAAAATGAAGTTAATGCTTTAGCAAGACATTGTGTAAAATATGTAGGACACACCTTTTGTTTTATGGCCATTGAAGAAGTACCACAGTCTATTAGGGGAGGCCCTGTCAGTCTTATCCTTGAGGCACGAGAACTAGAATGGCAATTGTTATTGAATTCTTTTTGCATTCCAGGCCTTAATGAACATTGCAATATTTCTTGTATTCTCAAATTGAGGAGTTATATGAGATTAATTAATTTCTTTATACCTTTTTCATATATTTTTATTAATTCTTGCTTGTCTTTCATGTGTCTCTTAAATTACAGTTTTTAAATTACAGCTTTTTAAGCTTTTTAAACTATAGGTTTCAAACTATAGTTTTTAAATTATGGTTTTTAAATTACATACATACTTGTTAAATTATATTTTAACAAACTAGTGCCAACAATATTTTTCCTTTACTTGGCTAGTAGACATGATGTATGATGCCATTTATGTACCCTTGTCCTTGTACTTTTGTATTTGAATACATTCCCATTCACCTTAGATTATGTATTAGATTATTAACTACTATGGCATAACTTGTCATTTTTAAGACAGACACTAGAGTACAAGAGACGATATGGCTACCTGCACGTTTCTCCTGTAGCTTGCATCTATGTATACGGTCTTACCCTTGTACACTTTTAACATCTTTAACTTTGAATCTTACTTGACCGAAAGATATTAATTTAACTTGTTGTCCTACCTTTCGGTGGTTCATTTGTGTAGCAGGGTTTATCGCCCTGGTAAATACTTAGTATTTGCAAGTTCACGTGCTGTACACATACTTACAAATGACTGTAGCATAAGAGTAATGGAACATATTCCATCCCTAATTTTCTTTTTTAGGAATGGGTCACAATTATATTATCTCTGATGAACTTGGTTGTTAATTTCGGGCGAAAATGCCTATGCTAAATTATGTTATTCTTTAGCACTTTTATGGTTTTCTTACATTTTTCTAGGAAAACATTGCCACTCAATCAATGATTTTAGTATTGAATTTTATTGTATAATTTTACAGTACAATTTGTTTTTTGGGAGAGCAGCTGGTGTTGACTGTGCATTTTCATCTGTAGCAGCGCACTGTTGTATGGTTTCAGGTGACGGCTCTTGTTTTTGAACTTGTCACTTTGCGTGAGCAACTTACTAAATGTTCTATTGTACCTTTAAACAGTATTAATTAATTTGCCACGCATTTTACGTATCATTTATATATGGTTTAGGCGGTAACTTTCAAATATTTTGTGTACTGTTCTGAAGAAGCGGTGACTCTGAACACCGCGAAAACGTATTTTATTTACTTTGTATTAAATAAAGCGTTAAACACCATTTTCCTGACGTGAAGACCTTTGGATTTACATTTTTCATCACATAAGAGACTGTTTGATGTGCAGTTCATACTACGGTTTGCCTTGACTGGGTTGTGGACAAGAAGGTTTGGCTTTCTCTTATCATTGTGGTGAGGTTTAGATCCCTAGAGCATGTGGCTCTTGGGGATTAGTTTTTTTTAGGTGGAGCATGTCCATCAATTCTGGGTTGGACATGGCCTTGTATGTCAGGTAGAGATCACCTCTGAGTATGCAGTATGCAACTGAGTACAGCTGGAGTTTCTTCATTCGGGCTGCATAGGGCATATGTTTGAGGCCAGTAATCCTCTTGGTGAGGTACTTCTATGGTCTTTCCAGCTGTTGCAGGTGTCTTGTAAGGTACATCCCAAATGAGGCATTGTACTGTATGATGGATCTGATGAGTGATGAGTAGAGGGGCACAATAATCTCTTTTGTTCTAGATGTGAACCCTTTTGTGATTAGGTGGGCCACATAGAAGGATTTTCTAACCACCTTGGCAATATGATTATCTAAGGAGAGATTACTATATACTTGGGTCCCCAGATCCCTTATTACATTTTCTGTATTTAGGGGACTACCACGTATGTGGTAGTTCACGGGAACTTTGTTTTTTCCAAAGGGGATGGCTATGCACTTTTTGGCATTTAGCTCGAGGCCATGATTTTGACACCAGGTATCCGTCTCAGTGAGACCCTTCTGGAGGATGTCTGTATCAGCTGGATGGTCAGTTATGGCCCTCAGTTTGCAGTCATCTGTGAACTTGGTCAGCCATAGTCCTCCTGTGCTTGCCTGTACCTCTGAGAAACCCCGAAGTTTGCACTAAACCTGTCTGCCAGAGTGTTTTTAATATCAGTCGGTTCAGTGTATTTTGTGCCATTCTGCACTAGCTCAGAGTAGATCTGAGAGTTCCCACTTAGGTTCTTGACATAGCTAAAGAATGCTTTGTGGTTATCTTTGGAGATTTTATGAGGGATCGTAGTATGTATCATATCTAAGATTTGAATATGTGGAGCATCAGAATTTATTCTGAATTAAAACATATGTGTTAATATATTTTCCAGACTTTTCCTAACTAGTTATTACAAGAAGCTGCACAATTCTGTAGTATAGCCAGGTTGTTAGTGAAGAACATTATCTGTTGCTTCCAGAACTGATGCAGGGATTATCCTGCTCAGCTTTGTCCTCATTCTGTTGAAGCTATATTTTTTGTTTGTTTCTAGAATGCATCTGCAACTGAGAGAGGGAGTCTCCTTTGCTTTGCTTTGTAGACTGTTATACAGGCCTTCAGTGTACACTATAGCAGCATCCTTATCCTCAGAAACAAATGTGTGTTTAACAGAGTCACAGTCCAGGATCTACTGTTTTAATCCCGTAGTGTTCCAACAATGTGTCATGCTATCATCACATTGTCTGCTAAAGGTTTCCCGATGATTAAGATAGAAGTGTTGTGTCTGAATAGTAGTCATACTTGTTGAGAAATTGTTTTCTTCAGAGCTTATTAAACCACCCTTATTTCCTCCTTTCTACCTGTTGTCTGTAGTACTAGACAGTTTTCTTAGCATTTTAGAGATTGTATTTGCTATATAGTGAATATAAATTCCAAATAACTTTAACTGGAAATTGAGGCTTCAAATGAAATCACAACAGTAGTACATCCAGTGTTTATGATTTACTGACTGGCAGACTTCTGGTTGCATTTACGTCATGAAGGGAAGACTACTGGGAAATATTTGGTGCAGCAGCAAACATTCTGAAAATATTTTTTTTCACCATAAGTGCACATCATTTGCCAAATCAACATTTCAGTATTTTTTTCTAGTCTTTTAGTTGACTTGGTGGATACCTTTCAGAGCTAGAAGTTCTTAATAGTATATCTGACAAATATCTGTTTTTCTGTTATTGGTAGTGCAGGTTAGTTTTCTTCCTGGTCTTTGTTCATCACAAAAGGTGCAGGTACAGGTTTCTCAACCACGTCTTCCGCAGGTATATCACATGCCCATGGTAACAAACATGAGGGAACCTCAGTGCTGCTCAAAGAATATTCTGTCCCTTTTTGAGTTCAGAATATGGTTCAGTCTCTGTGAAACGTGTTTTGGTATGGTCAGTATTTCACTACATATACATTGGCCAGTAAATACAGTGTAGGTCACAGATGCTGAAGAACTCTCAATTATGCCACATATTTGTTTAGATTTGTAATTAGTTTCTTATATAAACTGAATTTCCAAGTGCAGAATGTCTACATTTTTCATGTTTAATAATGTATGCTTCTGAGCCAGCTATCTTCATGGGGGGGTATTGCTTCAAATCTAGCTACAGCATGTCAAGTCTGGATCTTAGACTTTCAGCTATAGCTAAACCTGTCATCATCTGAAGGGTAACTCTGTAACTTAACAAAAACCATGTCAGTCTTATTTACAGAATTTCATATTTTATTTTCATCCATTCTTTCAGAGACACCCTGCCCTGTTGTCACCCATTACAGAAAGCATTTTAAAATCTTTGCAAATTCCATACTAGTGAAACAAGCTCTGTTATCACACATTATGTATTGTAATTGCTTTGTCCAATTTTCACTGGACGCATGCAAAGCAGCACAGTTCATGGCATGTGTTTCTTTTCATGCTGAATGAGAATCTGCCAAAAACAAATCAATTTTCCAAGGAATACATCAGCAGTGTCCAGGTATCCTAGACCAAGGCTTTGTAGGCCATTCACAATAGTGTAAAGGTGAGTTTGGTGGAAAGCCACGGTTTACTCATTTATCACACCTCTTTGCTACCTTTTTCCATATTGTGGCCCATGCCAAGCCACCATATATATGGTCTAGCCAATCCTTTTATTCGGGACATTCCAGGATGAGCTTAAAGTAATTTTTTTCAGTATTGCAGCATGACCTCTGGAAGGCTTAGGATTGTAAACTCTTACAAAACACATCCAACTCCGATGTTTCTTGAACAGTATAACACAGTCTTAAGCAATCCTTTTGACGTTTATTCATGCACTTGGAATGTCACATCTCTGGCAGTCCATTTTTTTTGCTCTGTACGCCATGATGTGTTGTCTGTAACATCTAACATAAGTACTTGAATGCTTCGTTGGGTATATCCACATCTGTATTTTTTTCTGAAACAGGTAACCTACTTATTGTATTCATATCAGTATTAGCTTGAAAAGTTCCTGATATAAATGATGTTTGATATCTGCCAGAACATGAACACCAGTGATTACTTTTTACAAACCAGTTTCTTCTTTAAAGTTTTAAACTTCATAAGGACCTTCACTGTCAGAATGGATTGGCTCTACTTCTCCGCAGTTTCACTACATTTTAAAACAATTCTCAGTCAAACTGGGACCTACAGCTTTCACTTGTATCAAAGGTAATTCTTCCTTTCATTCCTTAAAAGTCAGATTAGGTGGTTGCAAAAACTGTTTTACTAATGTTCTTAACTTTCTGGCTATTTATCTGTATTACACTTCATCCAGACTTAATTTAAAATTCTTAAGCTGGTTTTCTGTAGTCATTTGTGTCAGAAATTGATTAACGTCTCTTTGCACAGTATGTAAAGGCAATGTTTCCTCAGGACACTGGCCTTTTCTGCTTAGCAGTAAATTGTGAAAAGTAAGTACTAGGCTTCCTTTTTGGTCCTTTAACACAACCTTCACATAAAGATTTAGTTAGTTAGCTAGTTTGTTAGTGTTACAGTCTCCAGCAATTTTCTTGATTCATTTTAAAGTAAGAATTTAATCATGCATCTGTAACAGGCTTTAACCTTGTTGTAGCCATACTCTTGGGAAAACATCCTATACCGTGCTGTTCTACTTATTCAGTTGTGACTACCAATTGTTTTAACATCTAATTCATTTATTCCACATACATCCTATACCTCAGCACGTGTTGTTCTATCTCCCCTAAATACAGCCGTGGGCTAATTTTCTCATCTTAGTTTCATAGACTGACAATGATTCATTAAGCTTTCTGGTATGAGGCAGAACTCTGTACTACCTTTGTATCTCAGTAGGTTTGGAATTTAAATGATTCTATACCAAATGTAACAGATGCATGTATATTAACTGCTCACTGCATTTGGTTGACATTCGAAGAACACTAATCTGTAGGTTTGAGTCCCACAAACATAAGAAAGAATGATTCTTTTACTGTCTTCATTTGTACTGTCTTTAGCAATACATATGATTCTGTTAATCTGTAGTAATTCTCTCATGGATGGATTTCCTTATCACATGGTCAGCGTATCTACAAACGCCATCTCTTCCTTTACTTCCTCCTTTTCAGGTTGATGTAAGTGTTGGATTCTTAAATCTTAAGACATTGTCTCCTGTTAAAATGGAGATGTTGCATAATGAATGTAAATTCTAAACTAATCTTGAGATGGTTTAACAACATAAATAAGAAACCCAAGCTATGGGACAAACCTCAGTAGTAGTAAAATAAATCATTGTCCCTGGCTTAGTGACTGAGGTCTGGGAAACTTCTAAATGCCTCTGCAGAGCTAGCAGAGTTAGGTAATCTGATAAGGCAGGACCTTGGAGCCAGGTAGGACAGGAAACTAGTTCAATGTACTTCTCAGTGGAATGCATACCCTTTATTAACAGCATATACGGGCTTGGATAACCTTTTTAGGTCCGAGATGATAACATTTCTCTTTCCCTTAAGGGCCAAGATACTAGGATGTCTTTCCTTGCACCTTGCAGAATATACAGTGCTATATTTTCTTCCCTTTAATTTCTTGAAACGGGATGGAATCTTTGAGTTGACATTAATTAGGTGCTAAGGAACCATTTTGATTTTTTTTCATGATTCTGTTAGTCACTGTTTTCAGAGTTTATATGGCAGTAGTGCATACTGTCTGCATTTTTTGCTGAAGGATAACAAAACTAATCTATTTAAATTATACTTTATTTCTATAAAGATGCAACTACAGTTTATCATTCCCTATTATACAATGACCCTCCATTAATATTCCAAAATGTGCACACTGATTGGTCAGCGTGCACGTTGTAAATCAGAGTTATAGTAATGGAAAAAGGGCCGGTCGCCCAGACTTTTTCCATTAGTATAACTCTTTTTTACAGCAACGGAGAACGCAAGATCTCCATTGCTTTTTACAACCTGTCTCGCTATGTTAAATGAGTTTAACATAGTGAGACAGCTTTAAAAAAAGCAACAGAGCATCTCCGTTGTTTTTTTTAAAGCTGTCTCGCTATGTTAAACCCATTTAACATAGCGAGACACTTTAAAAAGCAACGGAGATCTTGCTTTCTCAGTTTGTTTTTTCAAAACTGTCTCGCTATGTTAAATGGGTTTAACATAGTGAGACAGCTTTAAAAAAAAGCAATGGAGATTCTCCGTTGCTTTTTTTAAAGCTGTCTCGCTATGTTAAACTCTTTTAACATAGCGAGACAGTTTGAAAAGCAACAGAGATCTTGCTTTCTCCGTTGCTTTTGCCCACAGCTCTGATGTACTGCGTAAGCATATGCATTCGCAGTACATCAGAACTGCCGCAGAATACCAGACAGCTGTGGAAGGGCAGCAAGGAGGCATTATACAATGCCGTTATTTAAGAAAAGTAATTTTTTTTCATAAATAATGTCATTCTATAATAGCAATAACCCACTTCTGGGTGTGGGTAATGCTGGATTTACCCACAGTTGTCTTTGTTTGGCCACTCGGGCTTCGCCCTCGTGATCAAACCACACCAACCGTGGGTAAATCCAGCATTACCCACACCCAGGCGTGGGTTATTGCTATAATATCCCACCTGTCTTTGTTGTTTACATATTCCTATCTGTAACAAGTAAAAGATAAACATGTAATTTTGTGCATTCATCAAACCAACTTACTTTCAACTGGCTGGAAACCATTAATGGATTTGTTTATCAGGGTAAAGCACTGATCCACTGTAGACCCATGCATAACATAGTCTGGGATCCCAAAGAAACAAGAATAAATTGTTTTAAATTCATGTTTACATTAAAACATTCTTAGACAGTAAAATATGTATGGACACAGACAAAATGTATTACAAGGTCTAGAAGAACCTCAGGGGGGGTAAAGATGCTGTACAATTTGGGGAAGAAAACATGAGAAATAATCTTAATAGCTTCATTTGAACTAATGTTCAATATATTTTCTCCTCTCTTCTGAAACTTAATTAACTTTGAATATACATGTGATAATCTCAAATATTTTTATTCTATTTTCCAATTTATTCAAAACCTACAAGCAAGTAAAATGTGGGTACTACTGTTTCTTTCTAGGTCAGTCTGGCTGTATCTACTTGTGAGCACTTCTGTCAAGGAGGTCTCAACAAAGTTAATAAAAGAATACAAATAATTAAATAAAACAAAACAGTTTAGCATATGCCTTGTTTCATTTTGGGGACCAAGACCTCATTATACAACCAACCCTGCTGTTTTAATGCAGCTGCTGCTACTTATAAAAACAAATTTCAGTCTCTTGTGAGAGTTTATGAAGCCTGGCTTATTCTTTGCGGTTGTTTCACTAATGTTATCTGTTCTTTCACTAATGTTATCTGTTTCTGTTTTTGTATTCTGACAGGAACTTCTCAAGAGTCAAAATCAGATTTCTGAACATACTCAACAGATTGGGCAATACCAAAATCTCTTGCAGGACATGAAAGTGGACCTGGTTAGAGTAACTGAGCAGAAGGACAGTTGTCTGAAAGGTAGGCTTCAAGTGGTGCTGAATTTGCAGAAGGTATTAAACAGAAGTTTTGCAGTCTGCATGACTGTCTAGAACTAATGGATAACGTTATTTTTTCTCCAGAGTTAATATATCATTATTATATCCATAAATGATCTGGCAATCATAAATCACAGTGGATGGACAAATGACCTTTATCCAAAATGGCCAGTGTAAGGTTTTAAAAGTATCACATGTCACTTTATCATATTTTCATTTTGCTAATGTAATTTTGTTGACCAGTGTAGTATGTAAGAACTAGATAGAAGAGAAGGGATGTCATTTCATCATTTTAAAAGTAATGGTTTAAAGAGCTTATGTCATCTGAATTTCCAGAACACTGGAATTTCATAGGAGGCTTGCAGCAGCTCTTAGCGAAACTGTGCTACACTGATTTCTGCTGATCTTGTGCATGTTGTATAGCTGGTTTGCGATTGCAGATCATGTGTGATGCATTTTCCCTTTGACCTTGTGGTCTGGGTTATAACTTATAGCTGAAAAGGTTCCAAATAATCAGTTCACATACTTAGTTGGCAAAAGATTAGATCATTAACTTGTCTTGGTTATCACATCCCCTTTATTAACATTCCAACACATTCTACAGGTTGCACAGCTCACCACCTTCAAAACAGGGAAGAACCCTTTTGCTGACTTGGTTTCAGATGCCATGGAATAGAAGCAAATGATGTGTGCCAAGCACTTCACCTACAGCTAATAGCTGTTTGTGCCTGGGACTTACCCAGCTAAGTGTTCCTGCAATGGAGGACTGAAAGCTAGTGTCATGCATGCATTTTCTGTCTTACCTGTCACGAGAGTGCTTCCTTTTCCATGATGCTTAGTCAGGTGCTGGTTATGCTCCTGATTTTCCAGCTAGCCCCTCATAGGTCTCTGGAGTTGGCAGTGTGCAGCTGCAATTGTCTACAAAGCAGTATCTGCATATCTGCAAATGCTGCAGCATGTACCTAGAAATTTTGCATGTTACTGACAATAGTATATTGCAATAAGAGCCCTGCAGAAACATTATAAAAACATTCCCTACAGCATCCAGTGTTATACTTTGATATACATAATATTGGGCATGATCTTTATATGTCAATCTGTCCTTCAGTTATTTCAACTGAAAACGTCTTACTCTGAAAGAATTTCTGAGGTGCATTTATCCATTAGTCTTACAGCTTTTCCTACTCTCTACTATACTGAAAAATATTAGGAATAAATACTGCCATCTCAAACAGGAGTTTTAACTTCCTCATGTAGATTACATGGCTTGCTCACTATCAGAGTTCCCAGGTCCATCCTGCTTCTGTCTGTTTTGATTTCTTTCTTTCTTGCCATCTTTGACAAAAAAGGTTCATGTTTCATGGCAAGAGTGAAGACTAGGCCTAAACTCTTACAGGTCTATAAAAAAGCATATGTGGTTTCCAATTTCTGAAGCAGGACTGTTATGAGTTCTGTCTGTACAGTTTGAGATCGTGACAAAAGATTCCTGATTGCCACCTGTGCCATTGCATTATTAATTTTACTTGCCTGTGCTGCCAGAACAAAGCTTGAGGTTTTTGCTGTGTCTCCCCACTTCGTGGAAAATCCTTCAGATCTGGCTTTATTCCTGAAGTCCATCAGGCATATGGCAGCCTCTGCTTCCTTGTCTGGACTTTGCATCTTAGGTGGAAGGTTGATCCAAGTCTGTAGCAACCTTGTCCTCTAACCTACAGTTGTAATAAAAAGTCTTGTTCCTGGCACCCAGTCTTAAGACTGAATCTGAGGTAGCTGAAGAAGTAGTATCTTCCCACATCCTTCACCCTTAGGGCCATCATTTGTAGTGATCAAGTGGTCAGTAGTAGGTCCCTCCTACCAGGTCTTCATTTTGTTTTTGTTTACCCTTGAATGGCACACCACTGACTGAACAGACTTTAGGAACCCTCACATGGAGGTCTCCCAGTCATACTTTCACCAATGATAGCACTGAAAATTCTATATCAACATAGTGAAAGCTAGCCAGTCATGTACATGAGAGCAGTTTGCAGCAGGCTGTGATAAAAAATATTATCTAGGTTACATCAGTGTCAGGTTTGCTTCTGATTCTGCCACTACAACTCCCTGATCTGATGCTTTTTCTACTGCCCGGCCTCAGTGGAGCATGTCCTCATACCCCATCAGATGTCCACTTCTTGATTCTCAATCCCTAACTATGAATGTGGATCAATTACTACCGATATGTAAAGCATAAGGAACTATTGACAGGAGTGTAAAAGAACAGGGCAAGAGTAAATTTAACAAAGAATGGGTAGTAGTTCTAGAGAATTCTAAGAAATAGTTTAAAAGGGGTTGAGGGGTTATGAATGAAACTGTAGACGGTAAATGGGATGTGAGCCTGAAAAAGTTAGAGAGCTGTTTAATATAGCTAAGCATGTTAAAAAAGCCATAAAAAGATTTTAAAATAGTATGGCATTAATGAAAATATTAAAGGAAAAGTGAGACATAAGTAGGCAGCAGTTATGCAGTTTGTTAGACATCCTGAGATATGGAAAATTCCTCCAGAGAGTCTAAAAGAAAATGAGAGGAACAGACTTACAAACTTTTTTTATTTATGGAAAATTGTTTCAGTAACTAAAGGTTTACATAAAACTGTGTCATAAAATCCATTATAAAACTGTGGGGCCATCCAAGATAATTTCAATGCTTGGCCAGTGAACTGTACTTTTACATGTTACAACAGGTCACTTCATGCATGCTTAACCACTGCCATATATTTGCAGTAAGTTACTAACCAGGAATTGCACCATCACAGTGGAAAGCTGCTGATGGTCATCATATTGATGACTGCCGTGGTAGCCTTAGCTGTATAGGTTATATCTTGCATAAGATATAACAGCCAACCAGCTTCCAAAAGATTCAGGGCATCTGCCGCACACCCAAACTGTCAGTCAGCCTAAAATGAGCTGACTAAAATGACAGGTTTGGTTGGCAAGGCTTTCAGAGCTTTCCTGCCACTGAAGAGTACAGTCCTCTGAGGTGTTTTAGGATCAACAGTCGGCATATGCTGTTCCTTTGTTAGGCACATAGGTTCCCTTCGGAAAAAAAACTTCCATTAAAAATTGTTTGTTTATAAATATTTTCCTGTTCGTGAAAGTTCATTTAAACTTAGGAGTTTATGTTTTAATGGACAGTCAGGAGACTGTGTTTTATTTTTAAAGGAGAGCACTATTTTTTGTCAGTTTAAAAGTTTTCTAAAGTAGTTGAAAACCATTTTTTTGTTTTACTTTCTGGGGCTGGCAAAGTGTTTTAAAGTGCTTTTAACTGTATTTTATGTGAAAAAGTGATGTTTTAAGACTTTTAAGTTTTATTGGCTTTTGCTGCTTGTTTTCACTGGAAAAGTGGCACAGTTTTTTGCTTGACTATAGAAGAAACTGCCAGTCCCACAGCTGGACCTTCTTCCAGCCACAAAAAAACGGTTAAGCAAACAACCTTTGCCACCATAGCAAGCTAACAATTTGCCTCAACTGCAGGTAGGTGGCTGTGCTGTGGCCATTAGTTGTACCTCAGGCCACTCATCTTTTTCCCCGGATCCTTCTTTTGTAACACTTACAGCCACTGGTACTGTTTTGAGGAGGTTTGCCTGGATGCATTCTCAGAACCACCCAGATGATGTTAAAAATGAGATTTTAAATACTCCTTTGGATAAAGATTTAGTTTTTGGCCCCTCTGCTGCAGAGGTGATCAAAAAGTGTAATGAAAGGGGTAAGTTGATTCAGGGAATCTCTAAGATTTTTTCAGCCCTCCTTTTCCAAATTTTCAAAGGAGTTCTCCAATCCTTCATCCAATTTTGACAAATAAATAAATACATGAATAAACAAGCTCAACAAAATGCAGGTAAACATGCATTTAAGCAGAAGTGGCAAGGGGATCCAAAATATTTCTAGAACCTCCCAAAATGAAGGACGGTCCAACAAGTCAGAATGACTGTTTACAGGATCTTACTTACTCTATGTTGGCTGATAATAATAAAAGAGAGTGAATGATCGCATGTGTGCTCTTACACTGACTTCGTTGGTGTGGAGAGGTCAAGAGAGGTCATGTGACCATGTGCTTTATAATAAAGGAGAAAGCGAGGGTTGTTCCCCTCTCCCGGTTTTAACCAGATTGATTGCCTTCACGTGTGTTTATTTACTCTGCAAATGTATGTTTAACCCGACTTTCTTGCCCTTAAGATGACACCACCAACAGGTTATGGGCCCTGGAGGGAAGTAGGAAGCCGATGGCATAGACTATTTTGATGGAGATGAAAAGAATTACAAGTTGTGGGAGACAAACCTTCTGGGACACCTGTGCTTGCTAGGGCTGAAAGACACCATTTTGCGAAATGTGCAGCAGGACATTGAGGATGACATGAATGAATGGAAGACGATGCTAAGAAAAATGAGGAGGCCTATGCAGAACTAATACAGTTCTTAGACGATAAAAGTTTGTCCCTCATCATGAGAGAAGCTGCAGACAATAGTAGAGAAGCGCTTCAGATCCTGAGAGACCATTATGCTGGGAAAGGGAAGCCATGGGTAATTATACACCGAATTAACAAGCCTCCAGAAGGCCGCCAGTGAAAGTGTCACAGACTATATTATTAGGGCTGAAACGGCTATTACAGCACTTAGAAATACTGGGGAGAAGCTCAGTGATGGATTACTAATTGCAATGATTCTGAAAGTATTGCCTGAAACTTTTAAACCATTTGCAGTCCACATCACGCAAGATGATGATAAGTTGAGCTTTGGTGAGTTCAAAACAAGGTTGAGAAGCTATGAACATACCGAGAAATTTAATGCCAACGTAAGTAATGATAATGTGATGAAAGCGAGTGGCCTTGGGGAAAGAGTAAAAGCAGAGATTATATGCTATAACTGTGGCCAAAAGGGACACAAGGCACGAGAATGCCAGAGAGAATGTAAAGGCCAGAGACAGTGGTGTAGTTTGCGCAAAAACTCCAGCCACAGGGAGAGTAACTGTAGACGAAAGAAGAAAGATAATGTGATACAAGCAACTGACGCAGATAATCACACATTTGTCTTCAGAATACATGAGCATCAGATTTGTGAATTAAAACAGAAGGGATTAATGGTGGACACTGGTGCCACATCACACATAATTAACGACCTGAAAAAGTTTAAACACTTTCCAACCAAAGGAGCACATTGTGGAATTATCTGACGGGATTAGAACCTGTGGGGTCGCACAGAAGAGAGGTAATGCGGAGGTATGGCTGCTAAACACAGAGGGGCGCAAAGTAAAGGTGATGATGACTCTGGTGCTGTATGTCCCGACGTATCCACAAAACATTTTTTCTGTTAAGGCAGCAATGTCCAAGGGGGCATTGATCAACTTTAAACAAGGAAAGGACCAACTCATCTATAAAAACAGCACCAGGCTTGACATAATTGAGTATGATGGACTCTATTACGTAGACACATATGATGAAGAAAACTAAGGTGAGATACATTATGATGCATCTCAGAGCTGTTATGGCATTCAAGCATGGCATAAAATGCTTGGTCACTGTAATTTTGAAGATGTGTCAAAATTAGAAAAGGTGGTAAAAAGTATGAAAATGAAAGGTAAAGTTGAGAGACCTCACCTAGATTGTGAAACCTGTATGCAAGGGAAATTTGTCCAGAGCAGAAACAGAACCAGATGCAAGAGCAAAAACTGTATTTGAACTAGTCCATACTGATTTGGCAGGCCCAGTTGAGCCAGCAGCAAAAGATGGATTTAAGTATACTTTAGCATTTACTGACGACTACTCAGGTATAATATTTGTCTACTTTCTGAAAGCCAAGAGTGACACAGTCAAGACGACTGAAAAGTTTATTGCAGATTCAGCCCCTTATGGAAGGGTAAAGTATATCAGATCAGATAATGGCATTGAGTTCATGTCAAAAGGCTTTCAGTCACTACTGAGTAAAAATGTTATAAGACACGAAACATCAGCACCTTACTCACCCCATCAGAATGGGACAGCAGAGAGAAACTGGAGAACAGTGTTTGAAATGGCAAGGTGTATGTTGATAGATAGTGACCTACCTAAAGAGTTGTGGACATATGCAGTAATGATTGCTGCTTTTATTCGCAACAGATGTTATAAGAGGCATGTGGGGCAGACCCCATTCTTCATGCTAACAGGAAAGAAACCTGATCTTTTAAGGATGATAGAATTTGGATCAGTGCGCTATGCATACAGACAAGATAAAAAGAAGTTGGACCCAAGATGTGATAAGGGGATTTTTGTCGGATATGATAAAAACAGCCCATCATATCTGGTCTATTATCCAAACACAGGTTAGTCAAGTTCATTACTAAGAATGTAGCTGAATGCCAGATTCAGACAGACCCAGAAGTGATGAATGAAGATTTTAATACCAGAAGAAGTGTGCATGTTAAGTCAGAATCAAACGCTAACAGTAAAATCACAAAAGGAATACAAGTGAATCACACTGAATCTATAATAAGTGATGGAGGCACAAAAATAAGACAAGAAAAGGAAAGGCAGGATACACACTACTCTAAAAGAGAGAAAACCAGCTGCATACTTAAAGGACTATGAGTGTAAAGTTGAAAATGACAATTATGTGACAGTTAACGGTGACTATTGTTACAGACTAATATGCAACACACCGCAGAGCTTTAAAGAGGCCATGACTTCAGTTAACTCGGAGATGTAGGTCAAAGCTATGAAGGAGGAACTTAAGTCTTTAAAGGAAAACAACACATTTACACTTTCCACACTGCCAGAAGATAAAAATGCAGTGGGGGGTAGGTGGGTTTTCACTGTAAAAGACAATGCAGATAATACTGAGACTTACAAAGACAGATATGTGGCTAAAGGCTACAGTCAGGTTGCTGGTATAGACTATAATGAAACATTTGCACCAACTGCGAGTATGACATCTGCATGACGTCTAATGCAGATGGCAGCTCAGTACAATTTAGAATTGCACCAGATGGATGTACAAACGGCCTACTTACATGCTCCTATTGACTGTGAGGTGTATATGGAGCAACCTGAAGATTTTGAAAAGAAATCAAATAATGATGAAAAATTGGTTTGTAAACTGAATAAGTCATTGTACGGATTGAAACAATCAGGGCATAACTGGAAGAAAATGTTGCACGATTATCTTTGTGAAAATAGTTTTATCCAAAACTCCACAAACCACTGTGTATACACTAGACTGGCTGAAAATGAGAAAACATTCCTAATTATATGGGTTGATGATCTCATTATAGCAGCTAGTGACAATGAATCACTAAACGATGTAAAAGAAATGCTCAAAGCTAAATTTAAAATGAAAAATCTGGGAAAGCTAAAACATTTTCTAGGCATTGACTTTACCCAGAATAGAGGTGAAGTAAAGATGAACCAAAAGAGGTACATCATGAAAATTCTTGAGAAATTTGGTATGTCTAACTGTAAAGTAAGAAGTACCCCTCCTGAGCAAAAAACAAACTTTGAATGTGACAGTGAATCTACCGATCCAAGAAAATATCGTGAGCTTGTGGGTAGTTTGATATGTTATGACAAGCATAAGACCTGATCTTAGCTGAATTATAAGTAAACTTTCATAATATTTGTCACAACCAAGTGAATCTCATTTAACACTAGCCAAACATGTGTTAAGGTACTTAAAAGGTACATTGGACAGAGAGCTGTTACAAGAAAAGCAAAGGGAAACTTCAGCTTATAGCATACAGTGATGCAGGTTGGGCAACAGATCAAAACGATTGGTGTAGTACAACAGGTTATTGCATAGCCTCAATAGAGACGGGCCTATTATTTCATGGAAAGCAAAGAAACAACAAACGGTAGCTTTATCTACATGTGAGGCAGAGTACATGGCATTAGCAGCGACAACACAGGAGGGTTTGTACCTTGTGCAGCTGTTGAGTGGAATGGATGGAGAGTGCAAGTGTGTGCCAGTAACAATATCTGAGGACAATCAAGGAGCAATCGCTTTGTCGAAGAATCCAGTAAGTTGACAGAAAGGTAAGCATGTTGACATTAAGTATCACTTTGTTAGATCAGCACTTAATGATGACAAAATAAGCCTTGAATATTGCCCAATGGACATGGTTCATAGGTTCATAGGTTCATACTAGGCTATCTGCCCGAGGGCATTTACAAGCCTATCCCATAGTTTTGTGGCTTACGCCACCCCTTTAGTATGGGGAACTATACCCATTATTTTGCTGTGCCTCTGTTGAGCAGTGACACTGAGGTAATCCCTGGGGTATATCTGCGATCTCCCATCCATTGGTCAAGATTTCTCTTGAACAAGGCCAGCGAGGTGCTCTGCCTCACATATACCGGGATTTTATTCCACAGCATAGGGAGTCTTTGGGTGATGAATCTATCCCTCCAGCACGTCCTATTAATAGCTGTGTCGAGGTTTAAGTCTCCCGCCCTTGTGGCTCTGACGGATCTAGATTTTTTGAGGTGAAGCATATTCATCAAATCTGGGTTTGACATGGCCTTGTATGTTAGGCAAAGGTCACCTCTGAGCAAGCGGTAAGCGACTGAATAGAGCTGGAGTTCTTTCAGTCGGGCAGCATAGGACAGATGTTTGAGACCCTTTATCCTTTTGGTGAGGAACTTTGTGGCCTCTCCAGCTGCTGCAAGTGTCGGGTCAGATACATTCCAAATGGGGCATTGTACTCAATCATTGGTCTGATGAGTGATGAGTATAGGGAGACTATGACCTCCCTTGATCTAGATGAGAATCCCTTCATGATAAGGTGGGCAATGTAGAAGGTCTTCCTAACTACTTTAGCTACATGGGTGTCGAATGACAGACTACTATCAACCTGGGTCCCCAGGTCCCTGATAACTTCTTCTGTGCTCAGTGGATTGCCACCTATTTGGTAGCTAGGGGTAACCTTGTTTTTCCCGAAGGGTATGACTATGCATTTTTTGGCATTTAACTTTAGGCCATGGCTCTGGCACCAGTTATCTATTTCTGTGAGACCCTTCTGAAGGATATCTGTGTCAGATGTGTTTTCTACTATGGCGCCCAGTTTGCAGTCATCTGCAAACTTTGTCAGCCATAACCCTCCTGTGTTTGCTTGTACTTTGGAAAAGTAGATGCCAAACAAGAGTGGGCCCAGGACTGAGCCCTGTGGTACACCACTTGTGACAGGCTTTGAGTCTGACATGGCGCCAGCAACTCTGACCCTGTGGGTTCTGTCACTCAGCCAGTTTGCAACCCATCTTGTGATGTATGGGTTAACATTTAAGCTGATGAGTTTTTCAATGATACCCGAGTGGGGTATTGTATCGAAGGCCTTCGCCAGATCGAGGTAGGCTGTATGGACTGCCTTTTCCTCATCAATGGCTTTGGTGACTGTTTTGAAAAAGTCAACCAAGTTTAGAAGGCATGATCTGCCTTTGACAAAGCCAAACTGGGATGGATCCAAAGTCTGCAAATTCCCTATGTCTTTATTTATGAGGTCCATTATGATCCTCTCCATGGCTTTGCAGATAAGGCTTGTCAAGCTAATGGGCGGTAATTTCCAGGGTCGGTGGAGGCACCGCCTTTGTGAAGTGGGACCACAGTTGCAGTGCACCACTCCTGGAGTGCGTATCCAGAGGTAAGACTATGATTAAACAGCTGTCCTAGCTGTGGGTTTAATTCCTCGTTGAGTTCGTGGAGCACACAGCCGGGGACACCATCAGGTCCCATGGATGCTGTGGTTTTTGCTTTGGAGAGGGCAGTTCTCACTTGGGCGTTGAAGATGTTTGGGGGTCTGCTATCGCTTGGTATAGATATCTCTCCTTTTGGGAGTTTGCACTGAACCTGTCAGCCAGTATGTTGGCAATGTCTGTAGGATCAGTAATCTTCACATCATTTTGAACTAGTTCTGAGCATATCTGGGAGTTTCCTCCCAGGTTTCTAACATAGCTAAAGAAGGCCTTATGATTGTCTTTTGAGTCTTTAGCTATTTTTCTCTCAAAATTTGCTTTGGATGATTTTATGAGAGCTCTTAGTTTTTACTTATAGTGATCAAGGGTGTCTTACCTTTTAAGGATTTTGCTCTATCTTGTAGTAGCTTCCTCCTTTTGTTGTAGAGTTTGTTTATGGCTGGGGTCCACCAGACTGGACGCTTGCCTTTGGTACAAAGAGTCTTTGTTTTGCTTGGGATTGCCTTATCCATGCAGTCCTGCAGGTGCTGGTAGAAGGCATTTGTAAGTGATTCAGCGGCTTGAGTACTGTTTTCCGCGGCTCGGGGCCTTAAAGGAGACCACACTAGTCTTTAGAAGTGTGAAGTCAGCTTCGAGAAGTTCTTTACTGTGGTCTTTTTTATTTCAGGTGGGGGTGGGATGAGGACCTCCAGCGAGATTAGTTTGTGATCTGATCTCACCAGTGAGGGGTATACTTCAGGTGTTGAACATTGTGCTCCCATGTTCGTGATGATGAGATCAAGTATGTTTTCTCCTCTTGTGGGGATGGTGACTAGTTGTTCCATGGCATTTGAGTTTATGAATTCCAGGAACTTTTGGGCTAGGGTGTTTGGGCTTGAGTAGTGTTCCCAGTCTATATTAGGGTAATTGAAGTCACCTAGTATGATGGTGTTTGGTGATACATTTATCCCTCTAGTGTTTTCAGGAAGGCCATGTGAGGTTCCTGAGTTTGTGAGGGTGGCCTGTAACATGCTACAATTTGCAGAGCAGTCTTGCCTATGGTTAATTGCACCTGGATGGTCTCCGATGCATCGTGCGTTGCCACCAGTCTTGAGGTGTGGGTGTCTTTGATGAATATGGATACCCCCCTCCTTTCTTGGTATTGTCTGGATTTTGGGGCGGAACGCATGATAAGAGGTAAAACCTGATAGTGCTGGGGTGCTCTCAGGAGCCTTGAACCAGGTTTCTGTCACTGCACAGACATCGATGTTCTCCATACTGAGAAGGGCCTCAAGTGCGTGCATTTTGAGATTTAGACTTCTGGCATTGAGCAGCATTACCCTTAGTTTTTTTCCTTTTTTGTGTTTTAGGGTGGTAGGTTTAGAATTTGAGCCTTGCCTAAAAAAGGCACTATGGGGTGGCAAGAGCCTTTGCCGATATCCGGAATCCCAGGGTGACAGGTGCAAGCCGTCCCTTGAGCAGCGTGGCTTGTCCAGCATGTCATCCCAGGCAGACAGACATTGGATCCCCTTTGAATGGCACCAGAGTTTAAGCCAATTGTTAAAGCTGATCATCTTATCTCTGTATTGTGGCATCATTCTTGGTGAAGGTAGGATACTGCTCAAGGTCAGGGTCATACCTGCCTGGGCTACATAATCAGAGAGCTCCTCAATGTCTCTTTTCATGTAGTCCAAGGAGGTACGTCTCAGGTCGTTTACACCAGCGTGGACAATGACTGAGTCGTATTTGTACCTGCTGTTGAGAGACCTGAGTGCTTGCGTTATGTGGCGGATTCTAGCGCCCGACAGGCAGCTTACTGTGACCTTCTCCTTACTCAGTCTGGTGAGCGGGACGTCAGTGTGTCTGACTATGGAGTCACCAATGACTAGTGTGTCTGGCATTGTGTTTGGCCTTAAGGGCTGTGATTGTTTGACACTCTGACTGTGAGGTCTATGTGTTGCAGGTGTTGTGTTCTGAGGTGGTGGTTGTTTGGGTGTCTGCTTTGGTGGCCTCTGCTGTTTTGGTAGATTTTTGATCAGAGCCGCCAAGTATGTCTTTGTGTGTTTATGTGTATGATTTGAGGTTGTGATGGTACTATGTGAGACTGGGTCTATAGTGTGTGTGGTAACCTTCTCCTCCTGACTGGTCTTGCCAGTCCTATGTTGAGAGAGCTCAGCCTCCAGTTTGGCCGTATAGTTGCATCTCTCGCATGTATTTGTGTTTTGTGGGAGGAGGAGAGGGTTGTCTGTGTACATGAGGCAATTGTAACATTGCCTCAATATTCCCAGGTTCACCAGCTGAGCAGGAGAGGACACTAGCAACTGATCCCTCGACATGCTAGAAGGACTAGACAAAAAACTTTAAAAGAGATTCCGGGGATGTGGGTGACCGAGAAATGGGGTTTGCCTTTTGGGGTGCTATCTATAAGAGTGCCGTATCAAGGTAATAAGTACTGTAGGAGCAAGTGCTAGGTTTAACAGATAGAGAAAAGTCTACTTGGAGTCAAGTAGAGATGATCTTTTAGGTATTAGAGAAAGTGCTAGTAACAGGGATGCTTAAAGGTAAGATTGAAAAGAATGCACTCTGCAGTGTGCACTAGAGAAGTTAGATATGAAAGTAGGTAACTTGAGTTTTACCTGTTTAAAAAGTTAAGGTTTAGTGGAGAGTTACTATTTTTAAAACAGCAAGATGGACTGAAAGGGGTGGTTACTTTTGTATTTTGGTACTATGAAATACTGTAGGATGGCCAATAAATTTAAATAATTGAAGGGGTGGGATTTCAAAAGTGATGGTTTTGTGATTACTCACATAAGCCAGTGAAAGTAGAGAGAAATGAGATATATGGTCAGATTAACATAAGAGGCGGGCAACTAGAAAGACAATGGTATTTAACAAGACAACTTAAATGGGTGGGAGGGAGGAAAAATTCTGCCTGACTCAGAACAGAGAGAGCTGTGGTCTCTTTTGAAGTTTTAATATGCTGTTAAAACAGAATGCAAGCAAAACACAAGATAAAGAAAACAAACTACAGATATCTTTACTAAATCTGCTGCGAAATCGAAAATTGAAAGGTTCATGTATTACGTATTTGGAATGTGAAGGAAGAGTTATCCAAAATATGTTCTTGAAATGTATTTGTACGTATGTATTTGTAAGATCAAGTGGAGGTGTTGGTTGATAATAATAAAAGAGAGTGAATGATCGTATGTGTGCTCTTACACTGACATTGTTGGTGTGGAGAGGTCAAGAGAGGTCACGTGACCATGTGCTTTATAATAAAGGAGGAAGCGAGGATTGTTCCCCTCTTCCATTTTTAACCAGATTGGTTGCCTTCACGTGTGTTTATTTCCTCTGTAAATGTATGTTTACCTGACTTTCTTGCCCTTAAGATGACACTGCCAACACTCTAAAAGCAGTTAAAACATTCAATATTATTCAAACACAGGTAGAACATGACTCCTGAAGCATGCATTTGTCTGTCTAATAATATGCTTACAGTTAACTCACTTAAAACTAAATCATTGCTCCTCAGAGCCACTCAAATTTCATAATATATCTGTTCATTCAGGGATTCACATTATATCTGTTAATTCTGTCAGTGCCTTCAGATATGGCTGGGCACTCAGCTTAACTGTGTAAACTGAAAAGTTTATATGAATATCTTTTGCTCAGATGGAAACATGCTCTAAAATGTTATTCTAAACTGCTGAGACTATTTTAGTAAAGTTGCTAATGCATAAATTCTACATATCTATTACAAAAATACTTTGATTGCTAAATTAGAATATATATATATATGCTAAATTAGAATGTATATACATGATCCTATATATTTCTACCTTATACTTATATTACAAAACACCTCCAAAACTACAATTTAAAGTCTGTAACTTTAGGACTGTAATAGACACCAGAAATTATCATTAACAAACTCTAAAAATGTCTGTTGACTTCTAGTGGCACACAAAGAATCCTTGCTGTTGTCTGATGTCACATTCATGCAGTACACACATGCTACTGTCCACCATTAGGTTCATAGGTAAACAATCTGCTAATCAACTAACTGCACAACCCAATCCAGTTGTGGCCCTATGTTCATGGGTTCCTAGGTTCATATGTATCATGGGCATTTATTATGAGGGGGTATGTTAGTTAGGAAGTTTCTAAAGGTTATCTTGGGGGGTATGTAAGTTTGGGCATAGTTACTGCCTCTGTTCATCAGAGACATGGGGCCAGACCTGGTTTAAATTTCCTAATTTCCATATGTTGGTCAAGGTTATGCTTAAATAGGGTTAGAGATGAACTCTGCTTCACATGGATGTCGTCCCTCTGAGATACATATCTGTCTCACCATGTGCTATTTATGTCAGAAACAAAATTTAAATCCTTGACCTAGTGATTCTGATGCTGTTCATTTTGTGGATGTCCAAAAGTCCATCAGAGCTAGATTTGAGAATGCCTTGTATACCACATATAGATCGCTTCTCAGTAATGTGTAGGAGACAGAATATAGTGGAAGGGCTTTAAGGCACTCTGCATAGCACAATGTGTTTATACTCTGGATTCTCCTGGTAAGGAACCTTTGTGGGAGTTACAGCTGTGGCATATGTTTGGCAAGGTACATGCCAAAAAGTACATTATACAAAATGATGGTAAGATCCGAGTAAAGTGGCACTATTACTGCCTTGGACCTGGATGCCATGGCTTTACTTATATGTTAGGTGACATAGAATGATTTTCTTACTACCTTTGAAACATGTTGGCCAAAGAAAAGATTACTGTCTACATATGTTCCCCGATCTCTGACTACTGGGTCATCTCTTAGGGGTGTCTTATTGATGGAGTAATTTAGCCTGGGTGGCCATTTTCCCAAAAGGTACTGTAATACATTTCTTGACATTGAGCTTTAATCCTTGACTTTGGCACCAGTCATTTGTCTGTGTTAGACCCTCTTGTAAGATGCTTGTGTCATGGGGGAACATATTAAAAATAAACACCTTCCACTACACCATCATGTCAAAACTTAACTCCAACACTATAGACAGACATTTTACACTTGATAAGTTCTCTAAAATAGCCTCAGCAGTTTGGAATTCTCTCCATCCAAATATTACAAATATTTTGCATGTTTCCATTTTTAAATCACAGTTAGTTAGCCACTTTACTGATGCCTGTTTGCTGATGCTTCTAGTTAAATACTTAAATTCTTTTAAATATCTGTTTCTCTCTTTCCATCAATCAGCTTAATTAATCAAATGCAATTTTCTCTCCTTCAAAATGCTTATGTGAATATATATATATATATATATATATATATATATATATATATATATATATATATCTATACACACACACACACACACACATATATATATATATATATATATATATACACACACACATATATATATATATATATATATATATATATATATATATATATGTGTGTGTGTGTGTGTCCCTTGCTTAATCGAAATTACACTTACCCGAATTTGAAAAATGCGAGACAGCTTCACCGAACACTTAATAACCCACAGCAATGAATCACCGGTATTTTTTACAGGGAAACTAACCACTTTGCCACCAGGGTAAACTGTGCCCTTTTCCCCAGTGTAGTGCGATCTCAGAGTTGGTATATTTAGTTAGAGGGTGTGGGGAGCGAAGCCCCTCACTTGCATGGGTTTAATTTGCTTCTGTTTTTTTTATGTGTGTGTGTGTGTGTGTGTGTGTGTGTGTGTGTGTGTGTGTCCTGGTGGCCAAGTGATTAGTTTCCCTGTAAAAAATATCTGTCAGTTGTGCTTTGGGTTATTCAGTGTTTGGTGAAGTTGTCTCACATTTTTCAGATTCGGGTAAGTGTAGTTCCAATTAAACAAAATAGACCCATATATATATATATATATATATATATATATATATATATATATATATATATATATATATATATATGGGTCTATATTAGATCACCAAATGCTTAAAAAAGCGAACAGTGATTAATCGACCCTATGTAAGCTAAAGCTTACAATGTCGAAGTGTCAGAACAGCGATTTCTTTCCCAGGGAAAATAAAATCGCTGTTCCAACAAAAAAATAAAAAAAAATAAAAAACAATTTCAAACATTATATTAAGTTAGGGGCTTCACCCCCCCCCCCTCCTACTTAAATATACCAACTCCGAGACTGCACTACAGTGCTGAAAACGGCAATATTTTGCATTTTCAGCCTTTTAAGTTCGACCAAGACCCATTCGAAAGATTTGGTCTTCTAATATAGACCCTATATATATATATATATATATATATCTATATATATCTATATATATCTATATATATATATATATATATATATATATATATATAAACAATAAAGTTATTATGAATTTTATATCTATTACATTGATACCGACCCTTTAACAGGTTTTTCATTACTAGATGTATTTCTACCCAAAGTAATTTTGCTTTCTACCTTTTTGTTGGGTTTAATCATATGCTCATTCTCATAACTCAGCAACCAGTAATATGCATGCCTAATATAATGCACTGGTTTATACTGGGTGCACTTTAGTCCTTGGCTCCGGCAATTGCTTGAAAATGGCATATGGATCAGCCCACGTCCCCAGTTATAAAATTATGGAGAGAGCATCATGGAACATTTGCTATGACTGATGACAGTGGTATTGTATGATGAAGAAATTTAAAAGGAGGCATGAGATATAATATGGCAAATGACTTGAGAAAAGCTGGTTGTAATCTTGAAAAAGGAAAATTCTAGTAATAGCATTTTGTAGGAAATATGCTTCTAACTGTTATGCATAGGAGACATTTAAATACAAGAGCATTTATTTCCAAATTGTCTGTTTCCTAAACAGTTTTGGACAAGATTGAGCATAGCTCAGGGGCATGTCACATGGTCACAAATAATTTATGAGGACTTAAAGTTGGATGCATTTTGAGACCTAAGTACATCAGAGAGGCTAGTAAAATTTTTATATTTGTTATTTTTCTAGTAAATGAGGTAGAAGCACAGAACATAGATTGTTACAAATATAAAGCAGCTTGAAGTACGTCTACAGCATTATGAAGGCAGCATTAAATGTGACAGTAACGGATTTTAAGTTTTGAGATATACCTACACTGAGTAGACAGTAGATTAATAAAACGTGTTTCATACTTCCTACTCTTCATTGAAAAAAAGCCATAAGATCTTTTCCTTCACATGAACTGTCACCGGAACAGACAGATGTTAGTTGAATACTATCTGAAGGACAGTGTATCAGGATTGCAGCACCCACTTCATACTGCTAAAGTCTTATTGATGTTCTGGAGACCCCATCGTTATGTCATGCCTTGGTTACCCAGTGACAGGATAAGGGGAAGACGATGACGTCCATGTGTTGTATTAAAGAAGGAATATTATGGGATGTTGCATAAAGTCTGCATTATTTTATTCTGAATCATGTCAACTGGCTTACTGCAATTTCTGTGATTCTTGATTCAGCAAAACAGTTCTAGTGAAAAGCACTTTTGGCAAACTAAAAAAAGAGGGTTTTTTTTGTAATGGGGCAGGTTCCTTGTACCCTCTGCTATGCGAAGATACTCCCCCACATGCACACACACAGCCACCTAACTCACATAACAGTGGGAAAAGGACAAAGTCAGGTTCACCAAAAGTGATTTTCAGTTGATCTGTTTTGCTGCATCGTGACATGTAAATTGTCTTAATATATAATCAGGATCTCATTTTCTTTTATAGCTGAAAGTCACTTACTGCAATATCAAGTGCAATTCTTTTCTATGCTAATATTCTGGCTTCTGAAACTCCAAAGTAAGTTTTGTTAACTGGAATCCATGGTCCAGGTAAAGATTCATAAGCAAAGGGTGTGAAGATTAAGGCAGTTTGCTAAACCTGCAATGAGTAATGTTAGTTTAAAATGTAAAGTGATGTCAATGCTAAGTATTTTATTTAATAGTCAACATCTCCAAATGCATTCTCAGTAAGAACTTAAACTAGTATTTTTACAGTGAAGTAACTCTATGATGCTATATTGTATTTTTTTGTCCCCATACCTTTAGTAGGTTGTACTCTTATACTTTATAACTTCCCGGCTAGGTACTTCTTGAATTGACAAATGTGAAGAAATTCATGACTCTTTCCTTTGTTCAAGTAGCTAAGTAATGTCCATGTAGCATGTTATGCTAAATGGATAGTATGATTCATTTATTCATACATTTATTTTAAATATATTAGAGGCCTTTGAATTCTACTACTTCAGTAAACATCCAAACCAAAGAGTAAAAAAGCTCACACAGACAAACCAATTAGTAAATAGTGCAAGAAAAGCCTAGCCTATGCTAGAATTTTCACTGTGCGATACCTTAAACGTCCTGTAATATATGAGCACCTACAAGGATGCATGGATCCAAGATTCACCCCTCTAAGAGAAGGAAACCAGTCTGGTGGACCCCTGCCATAAACAGGCTATACAATAGAAGGAGGAAACTAGTTCAGAAAAAAAGCAAATCCCAAGAAGGAAAGACAACCCTGATCAGTATCAGTAAAAAACTAAGGTCCCTCATAAAATCATCCAAGGCTAACTTCAAAAGAAAAATAGCCAAGGATTCAAAAGATAACTACAAAGCCTTCTTTAGCTATATTAAGAATCTAAGTGGCAACTCGCAGATATGCACTGAACTAGTGCAAAATAACACAAAATATACTGAACCTACTGATATTGCCAACATCCTGGCAGATAGATTCAGTGCAAACTTCACCCCCCCTCTCACCCCCAAAAGGGCCCACAACAATACCAGAAAAGTGTAGTGTCCCGGAAATCACAGATGCACAGGTGAAAATAGCCCTTTCAAAAGACAAAAACACAGTGTCAATGGGGCCAGATGGTGTCCCAGGCTGTGTCTTGCACGAACTACAGAATGAACTAACCTCTCACCTAAACACGCTGTTCAACCTCAGCCTCTCCACAGGCTACATGCCCATAGAGTGGTGCACAGTAACGGTTATTCCACTCCACAAAGGAGGGACCACAACTGACCCTGGTAACTATCACCCCATAAGCCTGACTAGCCTGGTCTGCAAGGCTATGGACGCATCATCATGGAACTCATTAACAAAGACATTTGGAATCTCCAAACACTTAACCCGACCCAGTTCGGCTTTGTTAAGGGCAGATCATGCCTACTAAACCTGGTTGACTTCTTTGTGACAGTCACCAAGGCCATAGATGAGGGAAAGGTTGTTCACACAGCCTACCTTGACCTCGCCAAAGCTTTTAACACCATTCCCCACTCGGGTATTACAGAAAAACTCACCAGCCTGAACATAAACCCCTACGTCACGAGATGGGTTGCCAACTGGTAACTAACGTCTGTCTGTTCAGGTGAAGGAAAAGATCTTATGGCTTTTGTTCAATGAAGAGTAGGAAGTATGAAACACGTTTTATTAATCTACTGTCTGCTCAGTGTAGGTATAACTCACATAGTAAGAATAGTGGGCTCCAGGTCCGACTCTAAACCAGTCACAAGTGGTGTCCTGCAAGGCTTGGTCCTGGGACCCCTACTGTTCAGCATATACTTCTCAGAAGTACAGGCAAACACAGGAGGACTATGGCCAACCAAGTTCACTGATGACTGCAAACTGGGAGCCATAATTGACTCTCTGGCTGACACAGACATCCTCTAAAAGGGCCTTACTGAGATGGACACCTGGTGTCAAAGTCATGGCCTTAAGCATGCCAAAAAATGCATAGTCATCCCATTTGGAAAAAACAAAACACCCACAAATTACCACATAGGTGGCAGCCCCCTTAATACAGAAGAGGTAATAAGAGATCTGGGGAGCCAGGTAGATAGTAATCTCTCCTTTGACAATCATATTGCCAAAGTAGTTAAGAAATCCTTCTATGTGGCCCATCTAATTACTAAAAGGTTCGCATCTAGAAATAAAGAGGTTATAGTGCCTCTGTACTCACTTACTCAGAGGTGATTTTTGCCTGACTTACAAAGCCATGTCCAACTCAGAATTGATGGACATGCTCCACCTAAAGAAATCCAAGTCACTGCAAGCCACACGCTCTAGTGAGCTAAACCTCACCACAACAATAAATAGAACATGCTGGAGGGATAGATTCCTGTCACAGAGACTCCCCATGCTTTGGAACAAAATTCCAACTTCATTAGGCAGTGCCCTTCACTAACACTCTTCAAGAGAAACCTTGACGAGTGGATGGGTAACAGAAAATACACCCCTGGGATCACTTCATTGGCTCTTCCTGACAGAGGATCAGTTAATTAATCAATGGGGCAGCGAAAGCCAACACACTCTGGCTAGGCTTATAAATGCCCTCGGGCGGATAGCCTAGTACCTACCTATGAACCTATAATAGAGGTTCATGGGATGTATGCAAATGACCCCTTAAGGACATGAAGTATTTCAGCTGTATGGTTTCTGAATGTCCATGACTTTTTACCTTTTTTTTAAGTCTTTGTGGATACAACAAAGCCAAATCCCACTTGCTGCAGACATGCATGTTTTTGACATCTTATGACCTCATCAGCACAACATAAGTAGACTGTTTGGCTATACTTTAGAAACACAGGGTCTTTAACCCAGCTGATGTCCATAACCATTAAGGTGTCTGCAAAATATCCCAACTAACATCATGGACATTCAGAAGTCATACAGCTGAAACACTTGATGTCACTTACTGTAAACATGAAATCTACGGAGGCAATACTCTACCAACTAAAAGCCCTAATAACTAAAAACACTTTTGTTACAGCCTTTACTGTTCTAGATTTTAAGAAACCTGTCCAAACATACTGGCTGTGTATAATGCAGTTCAGTGCATTCTTTATTTTTTTCCAGCTAATGCTTATGGTGGTTCCTATTAGAAGACCAAAGACGCATATTTTCGAATGTGCCTTGGTCGAACTTAAAAGACTGAAACAGCAAAATATCAAAGCGGCTTTTAAGCGAATTCTTTCCCTGGGAAAGAATCCGCTTGGCCACTTTGTTACTTTGCTGTTTTCGGCACTGTAGTGCGGTCTCGGAGTTGGTATATTTAAGTAGGGGGGGTGAAGCCCCCCACTTAATGTAATGTTTAAAGTGTCTTGTTTTTTATTTTTTTTTTGTTGGAACAGCGATTTTTTTCCCATGGAAAAAAATCGCTGTTCTAACAGTTCGACATTGTAAGCTTTCACTTACATAGGGTCGATTAATCACCGTTTGCTTTTTTAAGCGTTCAGTAATCTAATATAGACCCTGCTTATGGCACATCTTCTTCAAGTTTGTTGATGTGAGAGCTGATGTCATATTGGTAGTCTGTCTTGGCTGATGCATGCAGGCAGGTATTGTATTAAAGAAGAAATGTTATGGGTTGTTGCGTAAAGTCTGCATTATTGTATTCTGAATCATGTCATCTGGCTTACAGCAATTTCTGTGACTCTTGATTCAGCAACACTGTTCTAGTTTATGTAGTCCTTTCACAGTTTTATCCAGTTTTGGTGCATGTTGGGGTGCAGGATTTCAGTTCTGGTCTCCAGGTACATAATGTTCTGTAAATGACCCATGTTAACACTGATAAGGGAAAGATCCTGCAGCTTTCAGATGACCTGATGTCAAATCCAGAAAAACTCCGATGATATTGATTATTACCACACACTGATTTACTTGAACTTGTGCATTGGCTGGCTTATCTGCTCATCAGTGGCAAAACATTTAATACTTGCAGTATATGGCTGGGGATCCATGATAATAGAGCTAGTGCAAAAGCAGAAATTTTTTATCAAAAGGTGTCCTTCTCTCTCTGTTCTTTCACAAACTTCTGACTGGCAGCCGTTCCGCCCCTGACTTTGAGAAGTTTGAAGTTAACTTGTTTCAAATGTTCTCGGTTTGCTGCTGTTTTTTTAGGTTCTGATCTCAGAATGTACCATTATGTAATGTAACATCACACAATTGTTTGTTCCTTGGAAACACTGGTCCTGAAACTCCTGGAAACAGATTTCATCTCTTCATGCATTTTCTCATATCTCTCAAAAATATATTATATTAAGAACAGTACTTACCTGGTTTGTTATTGAGCTATTTGTACAACATATTATTTGTTTTACCAGTGAAATATTTCTCATTTTTGTTTTTTAGTTGTATGCTTTAAAAAACATGTTTTTGTTCTATTATTCCCTAGAACTTGCTAAGAAAGGGGCACCTCTGGGGAGTCAATTGGAGGGGGAGTGAGGTTACCAAATTGCCATATTAATAAATACATTGTTATTGGCAGTATGTTGCTATTCCTCCTGTTCTGTGTGCATTTGGCTTGTACACTTTTGAAGGTGTTAAACATATGTGTGACTATGTTTTATTTTGTGAATGCAGGCCACAAACACTGATAAATCTTAAAAAGCAGCTTCATTTTTCACTCCAAATTCTTTGGACCTGGCCAAAATTTATTCAAATGTGTGTTCTAGTTACTGATTTTTCACCCATGTTTATTCTTTCTTTCATTTTGGCTTCCCTTTGTTTTATCCTGGTTCATAGGTTGATAACTGCTTTCACTGCTGCTCTCCCTTAAAAACCATTACTTTCCATTTCAAGGTGTGCTTAGGCACAGTGTAATTCCTTACAGAGTCTGCACAACTTTAAACATGTTTAATTTGATTGGTCCTTAAATTTAATTTCTTTTTTGTTTCTATGCAGATTTGGCAAGATCTGAAAAGGAAATCAAGAAATTGCAGAATGACCTTACTTCAGACAGAGAAAAGCACAAACAGGAGATGACAAAAGTGGAGCAACAAATAGCTCGACTGGAAGTTGAAATCAGCGATGTTCAAAAAGTCTGTGCACAAAAAGAGCAGGTCAGTTTGTGTGTTTGTGCAGTGTGTGCTTGTCTGAATATTCCTCTGCAGAGCCTGTGAACAGCAAGCCTGCAATGCAGTCATGTGCCAGTAAAACTGAATAATGTCAATGTTTACAAATACTTTGAAATGCAGGTGAGTAACTGGTACATACTGGTCAGTCTGTAAAGATGGTCTGCAGGAGAAATACCAATGAACAGAGAGGGGGTAGGACAGTGACATGTTTTATGCAGTGGCGTTAGTATGTCAGTTACAAAGCAGGTACAGAGTGTGGTGTGTTATTTGTGAGTGATCACTGTTAGAGAAATTGGTCAACTCACTGTTACATTACATGTTGACGGGAGAAAAGACCACATTATGAGTCTTCATTTCTGCCTCCATTTCTGTTTTATAGTTGGTTGCTTCAGACTTCACTAAAATACATCTAACTTATTTTTTCTTTCCTTAACAGTCTTTAAAAGTTTAGTAATATCAGCTGTACAATAAAGGTGCATGAGCATCTGATCTGAATATTGGAGGCTGCAGATTAATAATAGAAGACCCTGGCCTACAAATGATACTTTTCTAGCCAAACTTTTTTAATTACCCATTGGATGAACAGGCAAATGCAAGTCAAAAGAATCTAAAAATATTACTTTGGGGGTTTATATATGTATTTGTACTTATAATCCAGCTTTTATTTATTTATTTGTTGTTAGTCCCACTAGTCCAGTGTCTACTTTTCAGGCGGGAAGACCTGAATTGGTATTCATACTGACTAGGGGAAATTTGGCCAGGGCACCAGGAAACTTCCCCCTAATCTTTTTATTAATAAGTGCCGTGGGATCATCTACAGCCATCTAAGCTACCACCACCACTGGCAGATGAAGTCTTCCTTTAATATCACATTTGAAGGCCAGCACGCTCAGGAGTGCAGCACCCCTTATGCTGCTCTGCATTGTCAGTACTGGAAGAAGTTCCCCAGTTATATAAAACACCCTTCAAGAAATTATACCCCACACAAACTACTAAATAGAATCAGCTGTTTGGTCACTGTAAGACTACCACACATTGTAGAAGGGACAGACCCACAAACAAAGGGGTAGTCCATTCATAGTTTGCAGACAAAAAATGTTGATATCTTAAGGTATACAGTAAGGAGTTGGAAGCAAGCTTATTAAATACAGGGAGGCAGTTCTTGAAGTTGGCAATTTATAGACTAGGACAACAAGTAGGAAAGCTGTCCTGTTGGCAACTGAAAGCCATTTGCTTTGTACAATGACAAGCAGTGATGCAGTTTGGCATCCATTATGGTAATTAAATAACTTCCTGTCAGTGATTCGGAGTAGCTTAGTATTAAAAGATAAGCAAACTAAAGGAAGTACGCATTCCAACTTTAGTGGTAATATGCTTTTGCTAGTGGCACTTTGGTCTTCTTATATAAGAAAACTGGTAATTTTCCACCTTAATTTCAACTGATTTACAGACATTTTGGTCTGTTGTTTCATTGTGAAAACTTAACATAAGTAGAGGGTCAAACTAGACTTCAAAATATCTAAAAGAAGATACAAAGGAGATTGGGGTACCATCAGAGCCCCAGAGAGATGGGTAGATGGATTTTGCAAGTCTGTGAGGAAATAACAGAAAATATTACTGTGGTGGTGGTGCTGTGGTAGCGTTGTCGCCTCAAAGCAAGACGTTGTGCTGTTCGATTCTCAACTATAGCGTTTTCTGTGTGGAGACATGCGTGAATGGGCGTACCTTCATTGAAGGTTGTGCATCAGGGCTGGCAAACTCGGCACATAAAAAATCTACTGCCAATCATTAGCGGACCGGAGTTCCGCTGTGATGACCCCTAACCGGGAAAAAGCCGAAAGACACAAACAATTACTTGAATTTTATTAGTGCTGGCAATGCATGTACTCAAATCAAGTCAGTTTGATACCCTGTTAAAATCATCTTATTTGTTCCAAATAGGGCTAATAGTCTTTCCATCTTTAAGCAATAACAAATCAGCAACACAAATAACTGCTTATTGGCCACTGATATATATAGATATTTATAAAAATGATAAAAGGAACTCAACCTATCATAGAGTCCTAGGATACACCACTTGTTAGTCTGGAAGAATCAGAAAGGATGTGTTCTTAGTGGATTATTAAAGCCTGGGAGTTAAGATAGCTTCCAATCTGTGAAGCAGTGCTTTCAGCAAAGCCACATTGAGAAAACCTGGTAGCAGTGGCTGAGGTCTTCTTAAGATCCAGCAAAAAAGCAACTCTTAGCAAACCTTTTCTCACCTCTGGGAATATGGCATCATTTGCATAGTGTAAGGTGATAAAAGTGATGTAGCCATTTCTGAAACCATATTGCAAGTGATTCTGAATTTTTTACAAGGCATATAATTTGTTTGTAAATAAATTACTGTAACTTTTTGCCTAAAGCTTGATGATTCGTAGTACAACTAAAATCTATCAGGCAGGAGTGATTAGCAGTCTTAAGTAAGGAGATATTCACTGCAGTTTTCCAGGTTGTTGGAATGAACAGTTTGAAGTTTTAAGTCTGAGGCTTGGAAGTCAATTGGGAGTCTATTTGAATGGATGTTAAATTGAGCTACCCTTCCTCATTCGGACATGGGGGAAGAAAGAGAAAAGATCCAAGGTAGATTTGGCTACGATAAGTTTGAAATTAAATTTGGGTTCTGAGTGGGGAGCTATGGTCATATTCTAATCATTCATTGAGAAGTTATAGGGTACTAATCAAAAGGTTACTAAAAAGTATTTTAGAATATTAGCATTTGCTTTTAGCAAAAGAGGCAACCAGAGCCAAGTACATTTAAGGAAGGTTGAACATACATATGAACTCAGTATAACAGATTCTGGTTGATTAAGGAACAGGGTCTTCCTGGTACTGTAGAAGCCAGGATTTGTCAGTTTTTAAGCCAGTTTTAAAAGAATCTGGGAGGTCTAAAAATGTTTATGCTTATTGATAGATTTTCAAAGTGTTCTGGCACACTGTTTTATAATTTAACTTGGTGTTAAGCTGCATGGACAGGAAAGGGTATGTAATAACATAAACTCCATACGTAGTTATGGGGAAAATGCTGCCTTGAATTTTGAGGACCATCTCTGTGAATTGCTGCATTTGGCCATCTGTCACATGTTTAGAAATGGTCATTCCAGCATGTAGTAGAGAGCTTAGTAGGAGCATTAAATCTTTGGACTGAAAAATTGGGTAACCATCAATAGCAAGTGAGCTACTTTTTGGTTGTTTGAATGACCATGATGATGGCCACTAATGATCATCGCCATCATCATCAACCACCTTTTTCCAATTTTCTACATGGAGTGAGGTCAGTAGTTACCATTTTTCTTCAATAGTCATACCTGGCTTTCAGGGGTGCTCTCGAATGCAGTCCATATATCACTTTGCTGGATGCCCTTGTCTCTTCTTGTCTTCATCCAAATCTTCCTCATGATTTTGTCCCCTTCATTCCTGCACATGTTCTCAAACTGCCACAATATGTTCTCTTTGACCTTCTTGGCAATTGGAGTTATTTTGGATTCTGCTCTGATGTCCTCATTTCTTTGTCTGTCCTGCAGTGTGTATCCTACCATATGTCTTAGGCACTTTATCCCCATCACCTCTACCTTCCTCTGCTTTGCCTTCACTGCCCATGTTTCTGTACCATACAGTAGTACTGGTTGTACCACAGTTTTGTGCACCTTACTTTTTAGCTTCTTTTGCTTTCTTCTGTCACGCACTACCCCTGACGCTGTATCATTTGGCTGCCACCCTTCTGATTCTAGCTTTGACCTCATCATTCAGACTTCCATTCTTCTCAACTTCCCCTCCCAGATACTTGAAGCTGTTCACCTATTGCACTATTTCCCCTTCAGTCTCAGTTTTCAGCTTCTTCTGACTTCCTCTGTTTGTTGCCATGACAACTATTTTGACTGTACTCAGCCTCATCCCAATTGCTTTGTTTTTTGTATTCCATTCCCCTATCATTTGCTGCTGATCTTGTTCAGAGGCTGCTTGTAATATCCCATCATCTGCATAGAGCAGCTTTGTTAATCTGTCCCCTCAGACCTGTTTGCTAATGTAGACCATCACCAGTATCAACAGCAGAGGTTTCAGAGATGAATCCTGATGCACACGTATTCCCCCTGACAACCCTTCTGTGAATCTAAACACTGTTTGTACTTGTGTCATTGGGTCCTTGTACATAGCCTGCAGTAATTCTACCAGTATTCATGGGACTTGGAACCATTGTAGGACTACACAAATCAGTTTTCTTGGGACCTTGTCATATTCTACTTCCAAGTCTAGGAATGCCCAGTTGAACCCCTTCGTCATCTCTAGCATGGCCACTAATAACACGGCTAAAACTCTGAAACACAAGCAGCTTAATGGCTGCTAGTTAGTATAAGTCCTAGGAGGGAATCACTTCTCTGAGATGACTGGATAGAGTATGGAAGTGATCATTTCATAAGCTGTGAATGGAGAGTGCTGAACAAGTTTAGGTTGAAATTCCCCCAGAAACGTAGAATTATTTTTATGATCTAAGAAGCAAGTGTAAGGAGAAGTCTATATAAGTTTTGTAAAGAGGAGTGAGATGGACTACAGATAAAGCAGATAAGCAGTTTTATTGGCTTCACCAGTAAAGATCTGTAATATTGGTAATGCCAACAGCTAACACTTTGAACTGACTTTTCAGTCACTCTCCATTTTTTTATATACTTTTTCATTTCTTTAGGCAATACGAAAGAGAGAGGACCTTCTGCGGAAATCAGAGTCAGACTTGCTTCAGGCCCAAACTACTCAGAAAGGGAAGGCCTTGGAAATTGATAAGCTGGCATCTGTGGTCAAAAGCCTTGAACTGGACATCCAGCGGCAGCAGAAGGAGAAAGAGAGGAAAGAGACTGAAAATGCATCCCTTAAGGAAGAGATTCAGCACCTAAAGCAGGACTTACAAGAATCCCATCAACGCTACAGAGAGTCGGGTTAGTAAGACATAAATTTCAGATTACTGTCAGCTCATTATAGTAAATTTTGATATAACCTCTAAGTTAAAGACCAAACTTTAAAGCATTTCTATAATTAGCCAATATATGCAGATGGCAGACGATGGTATTCAGCCGTTCTCCCCACAGTGGTGCATATCACGGGATCAAGGAACAGATTTTTCAGTTTTCTGGATACAGTACCAAAATCCAAACTGTCAGAGCTCAGGAAAAAGCAGACAGTTCATGGAATGTGGAATTGTTGGCTAGAACACTAATTTATTATAACTTTATTTTTTCTAATATTTAGAATTTTCAAAACATCCAGTTAGCTTTACTCGATGTTCTACATGCAAAATCTGTTTTAATTTTGCTTTTACAAGGAACCATCAAAAATTATAGCAGAACTGTTAATGACAAGAAATTGTACTTAACAATCATGACTTAATGCCTGGAGTTTTAATTCATGAAGAAGGAATTTCACTTTTGTAATAACTGTAAATCAGTGTCCCTGTAATACACTCTTCATATTACACTTGGTGTTGGTATATCTATATTGGTTGGTATATCTATGGTATATCTATATTGACAATGAATGCTGCTTTCCTATCTAGGAAACTGTGTTCAGACTAGCAGGTCTTCTGAGAACCCAGAGTTTATTCTTGCCCTATCTAGGAAAAGGGTTTCACTTCTGTGTAATCTGGTCTTTAAAGTGTATAGGAAAATGTTTTTCACACGTGAAATATGAAAATAGAGTGGTAGCAAGAAGGTCTGAAAATATCCAAGAATACCTGTCTTCTTTCCTACAAAGCACATATTCAGATGCCCTTACTGCAACCTCCACAGGACTCTAGTAATAAATAGGTGGGAAAGCCTTTTATCTGGCCCATCTAATTTCTAAAGGCATCTTCGCTAGATCCAAAGAAGTCTTAATTCCCTTTTATCAGACTCATTATTGAATACAGCACACCTTTTGACATGTATTTATCTAAAAAGTCATACAACTTGAAAGACCTCAGACTTTCATTACTAAAAATATCAGTGACCTCAAACATCTTAGTTATCGGGAGAGACTGGCAGCCCTCTTCTGTACTCAGTCTCCTACAGACTCTTCTGTGGAGATCTATGTCTAGCCTTTTGTGAAATTAGCAATGCAACTGTATTTGCTGTCCTATTCCTTCTCAAAACTAGTGGCACATCAAATATTCAGTTAAAGAAACTAAATCTTCAACAACAGATAAATAAGTTTCGTTAGCATGATAGAGTCATATCCCAATGTATTCCTCATCTCTGGAACAAACGTCCGCTACATGTCCAGCAGAGTATCACCTTTGCCACCTTCAAGATAAACCTAGATAATTGGATGGGCAACAACAAATCTGTCCTGGTCTATCTTGTCTTGCCCTCCTTGAGACTGGAGGGTAATTTTGAATAGTGTTTTTTGGCTATGCTTGAAATGGTCTGCAGACTGATTTCCTATTACTTGCCTTTGAACCTATGAAGTGTAGGCTCAAATGTAGGCTTCACTAGCAGATGCAAAGCTTCTCATCTTGATATGAGCCCATAGCATTTATTTTCTGAATATTTGCATTAAGGTTTAGGAGAAGCATTTAAGTTGCAGGTTTCAGCCTTCTTGATGGAAGCTCATCTGCTGTAGATAAAACTTGTGTTCATCTGACACATAATTATGTAGTTTGCATTTAAACAAAAAGATTCATAGTTTTGATTTCACAGTCCTACCTTTTATTTTCTTAATCTTTTCCTTCAAAGTTTTTCATCCTACTTTTCAAGGCCATTAAAGCATGAAATGGAGTGGAAGCTATATGTTGAATTCTGTTTTTCTTCATAAGGTTTTCAGACTTTACAATGGTGAAACAGGAGCAATTATTAGAAGTGAGCATTTTCTCAAATGCTATATGTATATCAGAACTTTGTCTTAGCTTTACTAGGACTGCTTGAGAACTTAAGGAAGTCATGACACACATATCCATCAGCTTTTTTCTCTCAAGGTGAATTTCTTGGCATCTACACATATAATAATGTGGTTATGATTGGGAGACCCAATAATTACCTTCTATATTACTGTTTTGCAGAGATGGTTATGTACACATAGGAAGAGAAACATGAAAACACTAGAACTACAGGTGATGTTCATAACTAAAAGCAAGCATAGTGCTGCAAAGCAATTGGTTTTGACAGATGTTTCAGAATACTAATCGTTGCAAAAAATCAATGCATAGCTTGCAGTGCTGTTTCTAGCATGTAACAACAAAGAAAGATCAACAGATTGTTTTTCATGGAGCCAGGCTATATGTAGAAAAGTACTGCTGTATGGGATCATCTAGCATGGTAGGATGAGAGATGACAGGAAGTGTAACTCATAGGGGAATAAGCTATGGGTCATGCATCTGAACTACATGGGGGGTCTAATGTGTGATAAATGGATATCATGTTAATGTCCTTCTGTTCATATGTTGCAGTATTCATTACATTAGGGATTCACGTCTGGCTGACTCCTATGTCCGAAAAGACACAAACGGCCAGCATATATAGTCCAATGCTTTATTAGGTACATTTTTATGTTCCTGATTTTGTACCTAATAAAGCGTTGGACTATATATGCTGGCCATTTGTGTCTTTTCTACTTATGGTTTGGCCGTGCAAGCTGTACGTGTGAGACGTAGTGTTTTCCTGACTCGTATGTCCGGCCAGTATACAAAGGTCTAAGTGCTACTGTAAGGTTTGTGCGACACGGCACATCATCTCACGTACATCAGCCATAAAGAGATGGGTATAAAGTGGACATTAGCATGTACCAACCCCAGAACTTTTCTGCCCCCTGTTCAATTGCCTGCTCCAGACATTCACTCTCCAGATTAGTGGCTCAGATAAGTACCCCGTAGGTGTTTTTCCTTCTTAAACTTTTTGGCTACTGTTTGTTTTTTGTTTGATTTCATGTCAACTAGGAAGGGCAAATTCAGTTTGGGAGGCAGATTCCACATAAGGACTCCCATGACCTCTGCTTGTTCTGAATAGGCCCAGACCACAACCATACCACTTGCGCTATTAGTAAGTTGTTTGTCCCAAAAACCTTTAGGAACTGTTTAGCTTCCCTTAAGCTTTACTTAGAGAACCAATGTCTTAAACATTTAGTGTGTGAGATGGAGGTTATTTCAGGTCCTTTGGATGAGCCGCAATCAAAAAACACCAAGAAATTTCGGCCTGATCTTCGTGCTGTTCCCTGTCTTCTGGGAGTCTCTCTGAGACCGATGTAGGCCCGGAGGCTGTACTGGAGTCGGTGGATGTTCCTTCAGCAGGTACCATGGGGGAAACCCTGAAGGAGTCCACCAGCATGTCCATGAGGGAATTGCAGGCATCTGACTTGGGCAAAATGGGGGAACCACAGCTTGTAATTTCCGAAGGCCCGCATGATGTCACCCAAATCACTGTGCAGGAGGATGTGCATATGGACATTTTGGCATGCAAGCCAATGTCGGGCCCATCCACCTTCCATCACATGGAAGCTTCCAAGAAGAAAAAACTAAAAACTAAACACATTGCTCCTGTTCAACAGGCCTTTTCACAAAGCCTGTTCAATGCCTTTGTGGCCCTGCATCAGCCTTCTCCTTCTTCTGTTCCCCTTCAGGCCTTCTCTACATCAACTCCCTTCAGGAGGACATCTGCTGACTCTTCCTCAAATGAAGAGGAATCTTCAGGAGATGAGTCTTTGGCTTACTCCACCAAAATAGCTTCCCCTCTGGGTTATGCTTCTCCAGAGGAGGAGTCTAATGGTACGGATTCTTCTGGAGAGGATATTACCTTTGGGAAAACTGTCTTGAAAATGAAAACATTTTTTCAAATAGGACTGCTGTCAAGTTTCAGATATACAAAAGAGATATTATGATCTGTTGCAGATGGATTCTCTATCCCCTTCTGCCATTCCCCCAGTTCTGCCAGCTTTCTTGGATGCCATTACAGCTGCATCTAAACACCTGGAGTCTCCACCTCCTGCTCCCAAGTGTCCTGATAGGTTTTACAAAGTGTCTGAGGACTCTAAATTCCTTTTCAAAGCCCCTTCGGCAGACCCAGCTACCATTTGAGTCTCAGCTGATAAGGCATTCAAATTACTGCCCTATTCCTCTTTATTGCCCTACAGTGTAATGGAGAGACTGGTGAAAAAAGTTTAAACCTCTTCCACTCTGGCCTTCAGGGTGACTAATTATCAGACCCACATGGCCAAGTACTCTCTAGCTCTCCTATCAGACACAGAAAAGCTCCTCTCAGAGCTCCCGGACTCTGCTACCAAGGCTAAACTGTCTGCTATCCTCAACTTTTCTGCCCAGGTTACTAGGCATTCTATCAAGTGCAGTTATGATGCTGCAGATGCCTCAGCCAGCACCGTAGCTTCTGAGTCAGTCTTGAGGAGATATTCCTGGCTCAGGTTACAACCCCTATCTAATGATATCAAGGCCAAACTGATGGATGCCCCTGTGGACAATGAAGCCTTATTTGGCAGCTCAGCTACAGACCTTTTAAATTCTTACAGGGCAAAAGCAAGGAGCTCCAGGACCTAAAAAATATCCTTGTTTCTCCTGTTCCCTGGTTCCAGAAGAACTACCTAACAAAGACTACCTTTGTTAGGAAACCAGTTATGCCTTCTTGCTCTAAAAGTAATAGAGGCCCCAGGAAACAAGCTTCTTCAAAGTCTACTCCATCCACATCTTCTCAGAAACAGCCCTTTCAGTCCCACTCCGAACCTAGTAGCCTGTGACGATATGCCTCCAGCGCCATCCATTCCTCTGTCCCTTCACCTTTTTTCTCTCTTCCTGCTTAGAATCCTATCACCCAGGACTCTTGGATCCTCTCAGTCATCCAAAAAGGATATTTCATGGTTTGGGAGACTCTTCCATCCTTCAGAGGTATCCCACAACTACCAAAAGATCAGTTGGAATTTTTCCCTCAAATAATTTCTGGTCTTCTCTCCCAGGGGATGATTCAAGAGGTCCCTTCCTCTCAACTGGGAAAAGGATTCTACTCCAGGATGTTTCTGGTTCCCAAAAAGGATGGCCCTTGGAGGCCCATCATGAACCTCTCCCATTTAAACACCTTCCTAAAAGGTCCCTCCTTTCGGATGCTGACTTTGCCCACTCTTCTATCCCATATTCTTCCCTGAGCATTCATGGTGTCTTTGGACATCAACAATGCCTTCCTTCACATTCCTATTCACCTTCGGTTCAGGAAATGTTTATGTTTTTCTGTTGCTTCCTCACATTTTCAGTTCTGTGCTTTGCCCTTTGGTGTCTCTAATGCACCAATGGTCTTCACAAAATGCTTAGCTGCTGTCATAGCTTATTGCAGACTACAGTGAGTTCAGATTTTCCCTTACCTAGACAATCTCCTTATTAAGGCTCAGTTCTCAGACCTTCTTCAGGAAAATCTTTCCTTCACAATTTCCCTTCTGAAGAATCTAGGCTTCACAATAAATTACCAGAAGTGCTCTCTGACCCCTTCACAACACCACATTTTTCTAGGCAGCAGGATCCAAACAGACAGGATGCTAGCCTCTCTGCCCACAGACAAGGTGCTGTTCCTTGCCTCCTACTTCCAGAGCCTCTTACCTCTTCAATCCCTGACTGCCAGGGCCTTTTTATGACTCCCGGGATTCATAGCATCCATGACTCCCATGCTCCCTTTGGCCAAGTTGCACATGAGGAAAATTCAGTGGTTTCTAAGGACAGCGTGGAGGCAGCATTCCCACCCTCTGTATTTTGTTATTCCCTTCCTGCCTTGCCTAAAAAAGGAGTTGGATTGATGGATTCTTCAGGTTACGAAAAATCCAAGATTCCCCCTATAGCCACCCCTCCCCTCTCTTGAACTGTACGTGGATGCTTCAGATAGGGGATGGGATGCAACTCTGCAATCCTGGAAAGTCAGGGATGTCTGTTCTGCAGCCCAGACAAAAACATATCAACATAAAAGAGATGAGGGCCCTGATTTATGCCCTACAAATCTTCAAACCAAAGCTTACTCTACGGGTGCTAAGGTGGTTCACAGACAACAACACTGTCCTCTGGTACATCAACAAACAAGGGTGAACGAAGCCTTACCTCCTATGCAAGCTAGCTCTACATGCTTGGGAGTTAGCCTAACAATGCCAAGTTTCTCTTCAGGCTATTTGCATTCCTTCAGCTCAGAATGTTGTGGCAGACACATTAAGAAGGTCCATGACCCAAGCTCATGAATGGATGTTAGACAGGGATGTGTTTCTGGACCTGGTACATCATTGGGGTACACCTCAGGTAGATCTCTTTGCCTCCCCATGAACAAACAACTTCCCAAATTTTGTGTCAGTGTCCCACATCCCTTGTCCTGGAAGGTGAATGCCCTATCATTCTCTTGGAAGGGGATGTTTCTGTATGCATTCCTCCCCTTCCCTCTTCTCAAAAAGATCCTTCTGAAGATTCAGCAGGATCAACCAAAAATCTTGCTGGTGGCTCCTTTTGGCCAAGACAGCACTGGTTCCCCCTCCTCCTGCATTTAGCCAGGGGCAATCACCACAAGTTACCCTACAGGATGGACCTACTCACAAAGGACAAGGGAACTCTACACATTCACACCTGTCAACTCTAAACCTGACTCTGTGGGAGATAGGGTTTTAATTCCCTTTAGACACCTTTTTCCTCAAAAGATGTGCTTTAAGTTCTGCAGGAGGCCAGAAAACCCACTACAAAGACATCCTACATTTCCAAATAGAAGAGGTTTTCCATCTTGTGTCTCAAAAAGGATCTACAACTACTGTCAGTGAATATCCTGGTGGTTTTGTCCTGTCTGTATGAACTGATGAACGGTGGCCTGTCCTTTTCTTCTGTGATGCTCACCTTTCAGCTATCTCTGCTTGTCTGCCTATTTCACCTCCTTTAGCCTCTAGGTTAGCAGTTAAATTGTTCCTTAAAGGTGTCCTTCATATTAGACCACCAAGAAAGCCAGTTCCTCCTCCTTGGGGTCTCAATTTTGTGTTGGAGAAACTTGCCCTGGCGCCATTTGAGCCATCAAGCTCCTCTTCTCTGCAACATTGTATATGGAAAACTGTTCTGCTGGTGGCCATTACCTCCACCAGAAGGGTCTCTGAGCTGCAAGTTCTGATGTCTAATTCCCCCTTCACAGTCTTCCACAGAGACAGGGTATCTTTGAGTACCAATCCCTCCTTTATGCCCAAGGTGGTTAATGAGTTATCCCTTAGTCAGTCTATCAACCTTCCCACCTTTTTTCCTTCTCCCCAATCTCCCAGTGAGAGGATTCTACACACTTTGGATGTACACACACAAGTCAGATGTTCTTCGTGTTTCACTGTTGCAGTCATTACATTTGGGTTATCCTGCTGGCAGGTTGCCCTCAGTCAGCCTGAATTCCAAAGTCTTGGGTCCTGCTTCGGTTGCTGTCTCCTCTTCCCTGATGTCAGGTCGTCAGGGGTATAAATGATGCAGCCGACGCCATTTTAGTCAGTCTTTCATGCCGCGCAGTGCCGGAAGCAGAAGCAATTTGCAAGTGCCGATCGGCCGACTCCTGAGATTTTCGTGTTCGAGTTTCAGATCCGAAGTCTTCATTAAAAGCTAAGTACCCCATTGGGGAAACTTTTTTCTTGCTCCAGACCGATGTCAGAAAAAGTTAATAATTGTATTTCTTGTGGGAAGCAAATACCTCGTAAGGACTTTCATTCTTACTGTATTCCTTGCCTAGGCCCTGACCACAACATTGCTAGTTGTCGGTTTTGTGCTAGATTTAACCAACACACTATTAAGTGTCAGTACGATTTTGCATTAAGCTATTTTGGGCGAAGATTTAATTATACAATGTCGTCGGATAGCCATCTCACTACCGGAGTTCACAAAAAATGCAAAGAAAAAGAAAGGCAACCGAGGTCCAAAGCCGATGACGAAGCTTCTCCTAAGCAAGTCGCCGGTTCTCAGTGAGGCGCTTTTGCAGCCCCTGATGCCCGCTACTTTAGAGTCACAGGCTGCTACCGACTACCACGTGGAGTCAGCCAGGCCACTGGAAACTCAAGGTATTGGAGCCTCGGAGATTATTCCCTCAGATGGGTCCAGAGCCACTGAGCAGGCATCAGCTTCTGAGGGTGTATTCAGACCTAAACAATTATTTATTAAACCGACTTCAAAGACAAAGACTAAAACACCTTTAAAGGCAAAGAAACAAGTTCACCATCCACAAGGACAGGCCTCCATGCCCAAAAAACAGATGTTCAAAATGGCCGAAGACTTAATTACCTTGATTAGGGGCTCCCATCCCCCTCCTGATAAGAGGCCTAGGCAAGAGACAGACTATGAATCTTCAGATCAGGTTTCCATTTCTTCTGATTCCTCTTCTGATCACGAATATTCTCTTCCCCCCATGAGGATTCTGATGCTGAAGACTCAATTCCTTCAGCTTCTCCTCCTGAGGACTACTCTTTTGGGGAAACCTTGCGTACCATGAGGGAACACTTCCACTGGGAGAGCCAAGATTTTTCAGAATCTAAGAAAAGGCTCAGAGACTTCCTTTTAGTACCTCAACACAGGCCTCTAGCTATTCCACCTGTGTTGGACATTGTAGATGATGTGTTCTCGGAGTCTAGTCTGACCCCTGACTCTTTACCTCCATCTCCTGTTAAGCCAGACAGATACTACAGGGTCCCTGACTCTCATAAATTACTTTTCAAAAACCCTTCTGCAGACCCAGAAACTATTTCTCAGGGTCCAAAAGGGGTCAAGGCTTCTACTGCAAAAAACCCTACCCCGTCTGACAGGGATTCTAGGGCACTGGATAGATGGGGAAAAAAGATTTACACATCTGCTACTTTGGCTATAAGGGCCTTAAATTGCCTGTTTCATATGCTCAAATATCAGCAATATATCATGACACTGCTTAAACAGAAAGTGATGGCAAATTCTGAATGTGCAGAAAACAAAGAAATGCAGGATTTATTGCATGCAGCTGAACAAGTTGGAAAGCATACTTTGCAATGTGGATTTGATTCTCTGGAGGCCTCCTGCAGGGCCGCTGTTACGGGTTCTGTCATTAGGAGGCATGCTTGGTTAAAGAAACAAAATCTGCCTGACCATCTTAAAGCAAAATTATTAAATGCTCCTTTACAACATGATACCTTATTTGGTGTTAAGGCAGAAGAGGTGAGAGAAAATGGAGGACAAAGCTAAATCTATGCAAATGGTCAAGGATTTTTTACAGGTACAGCCACGTAGATTTAGCAGACACTGGCCTACAAAGAATTGGTCCTTTCCAGTCTCAGACAGACCTCAAAGGGGCAGATCACAGCCTCAAGGATCCTACAGGTCTAAGCAGTGGAGTGCTTCTACCTCCAAAGGTGGAGAAGACAAAGCACAATCATACAGGAAACAGTCCCAATGACTTCCCCCTGCCTGCACCAAGTACTTATCTTCTGGCAGCACCCTCAGCGGGAAAACTAGCACTTTTTCCCAAAACTGGCACATTATAACCCAGGACAAATGGGTTCTAGACATAGTGTCACAAGGCTACAAATTTAATTTCCATACCCTGCCAAGGGCAAACGGTTGGCCAGACCTACCAAAAAATCAATGGGCAGAGGCTCAAAAACAAGTCACAGCTCTCATGGACATGCGGGCTATTCAACAAGTGCCACAGCAAGAGTAGGGACAAGGATTTTACTCAAGACTGTTCTTGGTACCCAGAAAGGACAAAGCATGGAGACCAATACTGGACCTATCTATTCTAAACACTTTCCTGGATATACCAAAATTCAAGATGTTGACCTTACAGCAGCTTCTGCCCATGCTGGGCAGCAAGGCTTGGCTCGTGACTTTAGACCTAAAAGAGGCATACCTGCATGTCCCAATCAGACAATCATGCAGAAGATATCTCAGATTCAAGGCTGGCTCAAAGCATTACCAATTCTCTGCACTGCCCTTTGGCTTATCTACTGCGCCCAGGGTCTTCACAAAGTGCCTGGCACCAGTAATTACTTACTGCAGATAAAGAGGAATACAAATATCCTTACTTGGATGACTGCCTCATACAAGCAGAGAAGAAGGACATTCTACTACAGCATCTGACGTTTGTGATAAGACTTTTAACATGCCTAGGGTACACAGTCAACAAAAAGAAATCAAAACTAGCACCCTCTCAAGAGATAATATTCCTGGGTGCAAGCTTAAATACAACTGCCCAGATGGCTTATCTCACTCCAGACAAACAAAGCCAACTGACTACCTATTTCAAGGAAATGGCAACAAAGGCCCAGTTATCTGCAAGAAAAATTCTGTAGGCTTTGGGCTTCATGGCATCCTGCATCTTACTAATTCCATATGCAAGACTGCATATGAGGAAAATTCAATGGTACCTAAAAAGTGTCTGGACACAACATTGCCACAGTCTGGAAACAATGATTACTCTAATTCCCTGCCTGCAACAGGAGTTTCGATGGTGGGCAAAGGCTTGTCACTGGAACAAGGGACAACCATTCTCACTACCCCCAGCCAGGCAGTGCCTAATGACGGATGCTTCAGATTATGCCTGGGGGGCACACGTGGCAGGAAGAGGCATTCAGGGCACCTGGTCCACAAACCAAAAGCATCTACATATCAATCAAAAAGAGATGCTAGTTGTTCAAAATGCCCTGACAGCCTTCAAGGACCTACTTCATCCAGGACAACTACTGATAAAGACAGACAACACCACGGCCATGTGGTACATAAACAAGCAGGGGGGCACTCATTCTTATCCCCTGTGCAGACAAGCTATGGCTTTATGGGACACAGCATTGACTTACCAAGTTCATCTGCAGGCACAATTCCTGCCAGGAAAGAAAAATACTCTGGCAGACGAACTAAGCTGAAACCTCATGGATCCCCACAAGTGGCACCTGGATGCACATGTCTTCAGCATGATAACAAAGAAATGGGGCCGCCCGGACATAAATCTGTTTGCTTCCCCTCAAAACAATCAACTAAAAAGATTCTGCACAATGACTTATCACAGACAAGCTTGGAAAGTGAACGCTTTATCTTTCAACTGGACAAACCTATCATTATATGCCTTTCCTCCATTGCCTCTCCTCCCCAAGGTACTCCTAAAGGTCAGGCAAGAGAAACCAAAAATGATTCTGATTGCCCCAGACTGTCCACACCAGTACTGGTATCCTATCTTAAGGAACTTGTCCCAATGCCCAGCCTGGACCTTACCTCAGATATCTCATCTACTGTCCCAGCAAAACAATCAGATTCTGCACAGCCAACTCAGGGCCCTAATCTTGACAGCATGGTGGATAATGTAGCCATACAAACCACACCTCTCAGTAAAGCTGTGATGGATGTCATTTTAGAAGCCAGAAGGCCTAGTACTAGAAAATCCTGTGCTGGGAAATGGAAGTGTTTTTGCGCTTGGAACCAAGCTCAAGGAACTGATACAGCTGTCCCAAATATTCCTCAGATTTTGCAATATTTAACTGAGATGCTGGACAAAGGCCTATCTTTTTCATCAATTAAATCCTTGCTTCTGCCATTTCGGCTCATTACAATACAGAGCCATCACTCTTTTCTCATCCTTTATTAAAGCAGTACCTCAGAGGAGCCAAAAACGTAAGGCCTCCAAGGAGAACACCAATACCTGCATGGGACCTCAACTATGTCTTGAAAAAACTCACCTTACCTCCTTTTGAGCCAGCTGCTACTGCAGATATAAAGTTCTTATCTTGGAAAACAGCTCTGCTCCTAGCAATAACTTCTGCAAGATGAGTTTCAGAGCTGCAGGCTTTCATGGCTGTGGAACCCTTTATCATTTTTTTATCCAGACAGGGTCTCTCTGAGAACAAATCCTACATTTATGCCTAAGGTGGTATCCAGTGTAGCCCTTAACCAAACAATTCATTTGCCAACTTTTTATCCAAATCCACAGAACAAGGGGGAGAAAATTCTGCATTCTTTGGATGTACACAGACAACTTAGAGTCTACTTGGACAAAACTAAAGTTTTCAGAAAGACAGAACAATTACTAGTGGCATATGCCACAGCATCACAAGGACAGGCTATCTCCAAGCAGACTATTTCAAAGTGGATAGGTCACTGCATTCGTTTCTGCTACTCACAGCATGGCAAGCCAGTGCCTAAGGGCATTAGGCCACATTCAACCAGAGCTGCAGCCACTTCTGCAGCCTTTCTCAGGGGAGTACCAACCAAAGACATTTTAGAGGCTGCTACTTGGAGTTCAGTGCATAAATTTACTAAACATTACAGTCTGCCTCTTTACTGTAAATCCAGGGCAGGCTTTGCCACTGCAGTTCTGCAGGGCCTCATAGCCGCACCTAATGCTGTTTAGCTCCAGCTCCCCCCAACCATAGCTTTGGGACTCAACCCAAATGTAATGACTGCAACAGTGAAACACGAAGAACATGGTACAGTTGTGTACACTTACCATAAATGTAGATGTTCGAGTGTATTCACTATTGCAGTCCAGGTTACCCACTCACCACCCCCCTTATTTTTGCTGTAACTTATCTTTACTTCTCTAATCTATACAACCTAGGTGGTGTATTTGCTTATAGATGTAGTTAAAGCTTATTTTGGTGCATGTATGTTTTATTTACATAATTGTAGCCTACCCTTTTGGGGGCACCTGACATCTGGGACAAGAAAAACTGAATAAAATGGCATCGGCTGCATCTTTTATACCCCTGACGACCTGACGTCAGGGAAGAGGTGACAGTAACTGACGTAGGACCCAAGACTTTGGAATTCAGGCCGACTGAGGGCAACCTGCCAGCAGGATAACCCAAATGTAATGACTGCAACAGTGAATACACTCGAACATTTACATTTATGGTAAGTGTACACAACTGTACTATACTATCTAGACAAAACTAATCCTATCCATAAATCTGAACGTTTCTATGTGTCCTACCATCCAATAGCCCTGGGTCAGCTGGTTTCCAAGCAAACTATCTCTTCCTGGATTTCTAAACCTATTTCCTTCGGTTATTCAATCCATGGTAAGTGACTTTCTTCTGCTGTGAGGGCACATTCTATTAGAGCAGTGTCTTCCTCTGGGGCCTTCTTTGAAGGCTTGGATACTTGCTTTATCCTGGAGGCAGCTACCTGGTCCTCTGTTCATACTTTCACTAAACATTAAAACTAGATGTCATTTCCAGGCCCAGGGTGGAGTTTGCCAGAGCTATCCTACATGTTTTTATATAAAAAGCTTGTGCTCCTCCACCCTTTCCTCCCTAAGCATCAGTTTTGGCATTCACCCTAATGTGTTGAAAACTGCAGCATATGAATAGAAGGACATAGAATAGTTGTGTAAAATCTTATCATAACCATAGATGTCCTTCTCTTCTATATGCTGCAGTATTACTTAACCACCCTGCCTTCCCAATGATGCTCGGCTGGTCCCCTGGTGACATGTTTTCTTACCTAGGCTCAGGCTGGTGCTTGGCAGCATTCAGTTCTGGGGTTGGTGCATCCACTTTATACTCAACGTGTCTTTATGGCCGACGTACATGAGATGATGTGTGACATCACACATACCTTACAGTAGCATTTACACTTTTGGATACTGGCAGGACATACGAGTCAGCCAGAGGTGAACTCCCTAATATGTTGAATATTACAGCATATAGAAGAGAAGGACATCTATGGTTATGGTAAGATTTTACACAACTATTCTATGTAGCAGTTGAGTTTTGTGATGAGCAGTGGTCTTAAATTCTAGTTCCCTAATCCAAAAGAATAAGAGGTTTCAGGTATCACACAAAGCAGATCCTCAATATACTAGTTATCCTTTTTTTAATTCAGTTAGGTACATTAATTCCCTAAAATTCTATTTAATAGGTTTGTATGAATAAACTTTCTTGTGACTAGCAAGTATGACATGAAACACCTCACAGCTTTACTGTCACTGAAGAGTGAGCTCCTCTGAGAATTTCAGAGATTGACAGTCAGCTTGCACTTTCCTTTGCTTTACAGAAAATTTCACTTTGTGGAAAAACTTTCATTTTCATCATTTTGTTAACATTTTAATACTTTCCTCTTCAGGAAAGTTAGTTTAAAGCTAGAAGTGTTATGTTTTATTGAACTGTCTTGAGACTGCAACATACTTTAAAGAAGAAAACTATTTTTTGTGGTATAAAGTAACTGAAAACATTTTTTCTGTGGGGCTGGTATAGTGTTTTAAAGTGCTTTTTACTGTATTTTTCTGTCGAAAAAGTAACTTTTGTGTACTGGTAATGTTTAGCAAAAATTGCTTCTTGTCTTTCACAAAAAAAGAAGTGCCATTTTAGGCTTGACCATGGAACAGACTACCAGTCCAGTGGTCTGTATTTCTTCCAGTTACAAAACGGCAAAAAAAAAATAAATAAATAAAACAACTCTGTTTTTACTTACTGGCATAATTAAGTTACTTTACCAAATGTATTTGATTTTCAGTAAACTGTTTGTCCTCCATAGAGACCTTCTTTTAATCGAAAGGCAGACATTTTGCACAATACAGCTGTTCCAAGGACTTCTAAGATGGCTGCACATTGAGTAACATTGAGTAACAGCTTAATTTCAGCTCTTCCAATGTGAAAACAGAAACTCAGATGAGAGGGCAAGTAAACTCATATTTTTGAATAGATTAAAGTAACTGGCTAGTAAATGCACTGCCTGGATGCCAAAAGAAATGTAAAGAACCTGAAAGAAAATCAATCATAAAAGGTGAGGAGAAACATTGACTGGGAAGAATTCTGCAGCTGTTCAGCAAAATGCAATGAAAGCTCTTTGGCACAAGACATGACTTCCAGTAACCTAGAGGAAAATAAGTGAAATGTACTCAGAACTGATTAAAATAAATGAAACAGTGATGGAGTATATCAGCTCAAATAACAAAAGGCTGGAAAAAATGGAAGAAGCTTTAAAGAGATATTTAGATGAGGTGATAAAACTGCAAAATCAGAAGTTGAAATGAACAAGAGGCTGGCTGAATATGAGGCTGCTCAAGAAGAGATGTTTCAAAAAATAATAGAATTACAGGACAGTGCACATAGAGACAATCTGAGATTTTTCTACTGCTGTACTAAAGAAGCTGGAAGGAACAGAGTGTATCAATTTTGTGAAAGCACAAATTAGCAACTGGGCTGGTATTCCACAGCAGGAGTTGTTAATTGAAAGGGCACATCACTTGTGTGCTCCAAACTTGGCCATGAGGAAGCAAACTAGACCTTTAAGTAAAATGCAATCCTACCAGCAGAAGGAGTTGATTATGATAAAACTGTGGCAGAAGCACAAAGTACTAAAAGTGGGAAACAGTAGAGTGTTTGTGGAAAATGATTACTCACTGTGCACCAAGCAGAAGAGGAGTACATTTAACCCACTAATCAGGGAATGTTGAGAAGTAGACATGAGATTCAAACTGATATATCCAGCTATCTTCAGAATATTCTTTCCTGGAGGGACAAAATAATTTGTGATGCAGAACATGCTAATGAGGAAATACAAAAGTTTGTCCAACAAAAAGTGAGCTGTGAAACAGAAAGAGATTCTGCTTTTTGTTCTTATGGTAATAAAGATCACAGAGAGACTGTGCCAGTGAAACGTTTTCCAGTGTTTCAATGAAAAAATGCTTGACAGGCAGAAAAAAAGCACAAGAGGTTACTAGAAAAAACAACATTATGTTGGGCATGCAGTAGAGACTACATTTGGGAGGTGGAGATAAACAAGATTAAAATGAGTAACTCAGAATTTGACAAATAAATGTGGGATTATAAAGCATTAATAATTGTGAAACATAACAGAACAAGAAAACATGGAAATGTTGAACTGTCTTGACTTTGTCAAACTTATAGAGAGCTTTTAAGCATATGCCCTACTTCTTATCATTAATGTTTGGAGGAACATTTAGGAGAGGGGAATAGGAGGGAGAGAGTTAACTGTAAGTAAAACAAAATGTTGTTCTTAACTGTAGCATTTTTATAGTGCATGATATAATCTGCATTAGTAAAATAAAGTTTTCTCAGTACACTGTGAAGTAAACAGGTGCCCTTGTTGTTTTTTTTTCCTTCTTTTCTCTTTCTTCTTGTTCAGTTTTAAGAAATATAGGCACTGCAACATAAAAAAGAAAAAAACGTGTGGTCAAAAGACTATGATGCAAGAAAAATTAATGTGTTTTTTCTCATTCTTGCATAGGAGAATGACTGGATTAAGGCTCTTGGCTTGATCTAGTAACAAGTTGTAAGAGAAAGCAAATAAAAAAGAACATTGAATGTAATAAAGCATTTCTCTAGCAAATAAATGCTTGCAGAAGCAACTCTGTATCTGGTTCTCATGTCTCCTTGGAGGCAATCTGATAAAGAGCAGTACAAACACAATACTTTTCTTTCAATGGCTTTATTTCAATAGCTAGGAGATAATGTTTTCTGAAAGATTTCAAGTATTTGTCTAATCTGGGAAGAGCAATAAAGATAACTTCAATATTTGAAAATGCATATAGTTTTGTGTTAGTATTAAGTTAATAGATTTTAGGGGGTGTATTTGTTTTTTTATTTGAGCACTTTCAATAAAACAAAAAGTTTTGTAAGCTGTGACATAGGCTCAAATGGAAATGACAAGAAACAACTGTATAAAAGATCAACCTGCCAAACATTAGTGTATGCATGTAACACAAAAGCTGGAAATAGATACATAAAGAAAAAGCTGTTACACATAAAAGGTGAGAGTAATAATTTCTTAACATGACACTTTCTATATTATCTTTAAATGTTAATGGTCTCACAGATATATGCAAAAAAGAAAGAGTAGTGCGCTATATTAAAAAATGTACAGTGCAAATAACTATGCTACAGGTGACAGATTTAGAAAGAACTGAACTGAATTTTTTCAGGACGGTTACTCATTGGAATACCTGGAACAAAGGAAAAGAGGAGTACCTATATTAATTGCAAGAGGAGCTCCAATAATAATAGAAGGGGATAAAAAAGATAATAATGGTACATTTATAGCACTAAGGGGCTACTGGCAAGGGAGGAGAATTACACTGGTAAATATTTACATTCCACATAAAACTGCTAAAATGGAGCTTAAGAAAATTCTGGGAGAAATAATTAGCTTTCATGAGGGAATATTACTGGTAGGTGGAGACTGGAATTTGATTAATGACAGTGAAGATGTGTCAGGGGGACCCAGAAGGGAAATTATAACAGATGAAGGTAGATTTTTGAAGAAATTTATGAAAATATTTCCTATGAAAGATGTGAATTCAGTAGTAGGAGTATAGAGTGAATTTACTTATTATTCCCCAAGATACAAAAACTAGGATATGTTTGACAGAACTTACATTTCATAGGAACGTGTGTATTTAATTGAAAGTTTTGATATGCATCCAATTGCTATTTCAGATCACATGCTATTAATAACTAATATGAAAACACAGGGTAGTGAAATAAAAATGAGTCACTCATGCCTTCCCATTTATCTGTTGAAAAGAGAGGAATTTAAGGAATGGTTAGTGGAAATTATTCCTGAGATATTAGGGAAGATATAAATTTCTTCTGAAAATATAGCTATGTAGTGGGATAAAATTAAAGTGGATTTTAAAAATAGGGTAGAAGTGAAAGAGAGATATGGTTAAGAAGTAACAAAAATTATTTAGAGGGTCTGAAATGTTAAAGTATTGTAGAATAGGGGGACTCTCACAGAACAAGAAGAGGAGCAGTTGCAGAATGCTAAACAGAAAATAAAGAATTACCTCGATAATATGTATGAGATTAGAAAGACTGCTGTTAAGCAACTGTTTTTTGATAATAACTCCATAGCCGAAAAACTTTTAGCGCAATGAGTCTGGCAATAACAAGTAGAAAAGGTTGTCACCAAGCTTAGGGAGCCTTTAATAAGGAAGATAAGAGATTCTGCATAGTTATTAGAAATATTTCAGAAACTTTATGAAAGTCTGTATAAAGCAGAGAAATTAAGGTTCAAATGGAAATGTTTATGGAAGAATTAAAAAGGCCAAGGCTAGAGGTACACAAAGCTCGATTACTAACAGGCTAGGAGGAGATGAGGTAAAAATGGTGATGTATAACCAATCCACAGGAAAGTCCCCAGAAATAGATGATATTCCTATGGAAGGTTGGAAACTCAGAGGGAAAAACTAATAAAAATCTGGAAGGGACTGTATTTTAAGAGGAGGAGAAGCACCAACATCCTGGAAGAGAGTGGTGGTGGCTGTAATACCTAAAGAGGGTAAAGATCCATCAAATCTAGCTTCATACAGGCCCATTTCAATCCTAAACCATGATTATAAAGTGTTTATGTCTGTAATGGCTAAAGAAATGGCAAAGGTTATGCCAAAACCAATAGACTTGGATCAATGTGGTTTCGTGGAGGGGAGGCACACGTTTGACAAAATTAACAGAACATTGATAATCCAGAGGGAAGCAGAATGTAAGAAAATACCACTGTTGTTGGTGGGTTGTGATGCAGAGAAGGCATTTGACAGAGTAAACTGGGAGTTTATGAACAGGGCAGCAGAAGCATTTGCATTCCCTGACAAAATTATAAGGTTGATTAGGAGGATATACAAGTGGATGGGTTCCTCTCTGAGAATTTCTGTTTGAGCAGAGGAGCCAGGCAGGGGTATCTTCTTGCCCCTTTGTTATTTGCATTATATTTGCAAACATTGACAAAGAAAATGAGGGACTCAGAAATTCCAGTTTATAACTGAAGTGGTAGTCAAGAAAAGCTGTTTCTGTTTGCAGATGGCATTATTTTATACCTGATAAAAAACAGAAAATGACATTTCAGTGTTGTGAAACATTTTGAGGCAGTTTCACATCTTTTCAGAATACAAAATTAATGAAGTTAAAACAAGTTTTGTAAAACAACCAAGTACTGAGCAGGAATGAGAGTGAGAAAATAACAGAAGACAACAATCCAAGATGTAAAATCCACGTAGTTTATTGCAGACAAGAACAAACGGATAAGCGCTTTCACTGTATCAGCTTCTTCAGATCCATGAAACAAACCTCCTAACACAAACTAGTTATATATTAAAAGCACACTGAGACAATTAAATAATTAACCTATCAAGAAGATGATCCAACACAAACCTCTATTTAAAGGCATAGCAAACTGCAAAGAACAGAAAAAGAACAGAAAAAAAGCTCACTACAAGAATATAAATGCATAAAATAACTTAAAACATCCTTAAAATGACTTCAAACACTCCATAGAATATATAAAAGATTTTCCAAAACACATAAACTAATACATGAAAAAAATTTATATATAAATACATAAAAAACTTTGAGACATAAGGACATAATGTAGGCATACGCATATAAGTAATTACAAATAGTCACTTTACATGCCTGCGCTGCCTTAGGCCAGGTTTTATGGATGCCCTTTCATTTAAACCCAGTCCCCTATCAGCCCTTAAAAGTGTTATCCAGTCACTCTCTTTTCCTTCAGTGTATATCCTAACATCACCACCCCTCTGATTTGGGGTGATGACCTCTAACACTCTAAACAAAAACTTGTGGTCATGACCATGCGTGACCACGTGTTTAACTAAAGCATTATGCAACGTACCCTTCCTAATGTGGTAATTATGCTCTCTCATCCTATCTCTGAGTGGGCGGTTGGTCTTACCCACGTAGAAAGAGGAACACAACTGACATACTGCCAAATAGACGACATGTACGGTCATACAATTCGCCTCCACTTTAGTATAAAAAACTCTTCTCAAATCAGGATGAAAAACTCCACATTGCTGTCTATAAAAGGGCAAAAGTTGCAGTGACCACAGGGTCTGGTACATCCTACCTTTTTAGGATGTCTATCATGTCTTGGATAGCACAACATCCTTTTCAAGTTGTTCTTATTCCTAAAAAGAAAACGTGGAGCTTCACCTACTATCTGCCTAAGGTCATCATCGACCTGCAGGACACCCCAAAACTTACTGACAATCTCCCTGATTTCAAACTGATCTGATGAAAAAGTTGTGGAGAACTTAACACAATGATCAATCTTTTTATCCCCAGCAACACTAGGATATATTGGTCCAAAATAAGGACTGGCTACAGTCAAACGTAGATTGTGTACTTCATCCAGATGGTGGTTGACCTCGTTCACATTATACCCCCTTTCTGTTAACCTCCTTGTCAGGTTATCTAATCCATTGGTGAACCCTATATCCATAGGGTTTAACCTTGAGGCCGTAATTGCCTGTCCTTTCATAATATTCCTAAATATGATCGGTGGATGCATGCTCGTTCTCATAAGTAATGAGTTACAGTGACAAGTCTTACGAAAAAACCCTGTTTTGATAATATCATCTAGTAACCTTTCAACAAACAGATCCAAAAATTCAATCTTATGCTCAGAGAAATGCATAGTAAACTTGAGGAAGGTGGTTAGATTGTTCATCATTGTATACATAGATTGCAACTGTGCCAATGTCCCTTTCCATAAAACAAAAAGGTCATCCACAAACCGCCGAGAAAATACTACATGCTCCCTGAACAATGTTTGACAAAACAACACATGTTCCTCCCAATGGGCTAGAAATATGTTAGCGTAGCTGTTCGCACAAGGTGTGCCCATGGCTATGCCATCGCATTGCCTGTAAATAACATCTCTGAACATAAATAAGTTATTTTCAAGAACCAGTTCTAGAAAGTGTGTTATCAAGTCAATCTTAACATCCAAGTAGTCACTATGCTCCTTTAAATATTCTGAAACATAGTTAAGTCCTAGCCCATTCGGTATAACTGTAAAAAGGGACTGCACATCAAAGGTTACAAATATACAGTCATAACAGTTCCTTGTTGTTTAATACATTCATAGAGGTCTATTAAGAACTGCTTAGAGTCTCGTAATACAAAAGTATTATTATTCAAAACTTGCCTTAAATGTTTTTCTATAAAGACTGATAGATGCTCAGTTACCCACCCACGACCAGAAACAATTGGTCTCATGGGTGGGTCTTTAGGGTCTTTATGTATCTTGGGTAGCCCATGTATCACAGGAATAACAGGTGCCCTGATGCAAAGGTATTCATATAACTCCTTCCCTATTAAATTACTCTTAAAAATATCCAAAAGTGTATAGCCAACATACCTAATAATGTCATTAACATCATCCACTGTATCAGCTGATTCATTACTGGAACCCTTAAACATATATTTTAACATAACAATTTTCTGCAAAACAATTTAAGGTCTGTAATAGGGAGTTCATATTTAAGAATTTGAGTGAGTTTGTCCCCACCAATCATCCTTTGGTTGAGGCTTTCTTAAAACTAATGGAAGATGAATTATATAGCTTTTACGACAGCAAGAGAGATAGGAGACCTATGAGGTCTGATAACCTTACCTATAAGGAGAGGTTAAGCTTAAAGAAATTACAAGATGACTCCACCATCATTATAAGGCCAGCAGACAAGGGTGGTAGGATTGTTGTTATGGATACTTCGCATTATAATATAACCATGGAAATGATGTTGCTTGATAAGTTTTATGAAGTGATTACAGTGGATGATGTTAATGACATTATTAGGTATGTTGGCTATACACTTTTGGATATTTTTAAGAGTAATTTAATAGGGAAGGAGTTATATGAATACCTTTGCATCAGGGCACCTGTTATTCCTGTGATACATGGGTTACCCAACATACATAAAGACCCTAAAGACCCACCCATGAGACCAATTGTTTCTGGTCGTGGGTGGGTAACTGAGCATCTATCTGTCTTTATAGAAAAACATTTAAGGCAAGTTTTGAATAATAATACTTTTGTATTACGAGACTCTAAGCAGTTCTTAATAGACCTCTATGAATGTATTAAACAACAAGGAACTGTTGCGGACTGTATATTTGTAACCTTTGATGTGCAGTCCCTTTTTACAGTTATACAGAATGGGCTAGGACTTACCTATGTTTCAGAATATTTAAAGGAGCATAGTGACTACTTAGATGTTAAGATTGATTTGATAACACACTTTCTAGAACTGGTTCTTGAAAATAACTTATTTATGTTCAGAGATGTTATTTACAGGCAATGTGATGGCGTAGCCATGGGCACACCTTGTGCGAACAGCTACGCTAACATATTTCTAGCCCATTGGGAGGAACATGTGTTGTTTTGTCAAACATTGTTCAGGGAGCATGTAGTATTTTATCGGTGGTTTGTGGATGACCTTTTTGTTTTATGGAAAGGGACATTGGCACAGTTGCAATCTATGTATACAATGATGAACAATCTAACCACCTTCCTCAAGTTTACTATGCATTTCTCTGAGCATAAGATTGAATTTTTGGATCTGTTTGTTGAAAGGTTACCAGATGATATTATCAAAACAGGGGGTTTTCGTAAGACTTGTCACTGTAACTCATTACTTATGAGAACGAGCATGCATCCACCGTTCATATTTAGGAATATTATGAAAGGACAGGCAATTAGGGCCTCAAGGATAAACCCTATGGATATAGGGTTTACCAATGAATTAGATAACATGACAAGGAGGTTAACAGAAAGGGGGTATAATGTGAACGAGGTCAACCACCATCTGGATGAAGTACACAATCTACGTTTGACTGTAGCCAGTCCTTATTTTGGACCAATATATCCTAGTGTTGCTGGGGATAAAAAGATTGATCATTGTGTTAAGTTCTCCACAACTTTTTCATCAGATCAGTTTGAAATCAGGGAGATTGTCAGTAAGTTTTGGGGTGTCCTGCAGGTCGATGATGACCTTAGGCAGATAGTAGGTGAAGCTCCACGTTTTCTTTTTAGGAATAAGAACAACTTGAAAAGGATGTTGTGCTATCCAAGACATGATAGGCATCCTAAAAAGGTAGGATGTACCAGACCCTGTGGTCACTGCAACTTTTGCCCTTTTATAGACAGCAATGTGGAGTTTTTTCATCCTGATTTGAGAAGAGTTTTTATACTAAAGTGGAGGCGAATTGTATGACCGTACATGTCGTCTATTTGGCAGTATGTCAGTTGTGTTCCTTTTTCTACGTGGGTAAGACCAACTGCCCACTCAGAGATAGGATGAGAGAGCATAATTACCACATTAGGAAGGGTACGTTGCATAATGCTTTAGCTAAACACGTGGTCACGCATGGTCATGACCACAAGTTTTTGTTTAGAGTGTTAGAGGTCATCACCCCAAATCAGAGGGGTGGTGATGTTAGGATATACACTGAAGGAAAAGAGAGTGACTGGATAACACTTTTAAGGGCTGATAGGGGACTGGGTTTAAATGAAAGGGCATCCATAAAACCTAGCCTAAGGCAGCGCAGGCATGTAAAGTGACTATTTGTAATTACTTATATGCGTATGCCTACATTATGTCCTTATGTCTCAAAGTTTTTTATGTATTTATATATAAAATTTTTTCATGTATTAGTTTATGTGTTTTGGAAAATCTTTTATATATTCTATGGAGTGTTTGAAGTCATTTTACGGATGTTTTAAGTTATTTTATGCATTTATATTCTTGTAGTGAGCTTTTTTTCTGTTCTTTTTCTGTTCTTTGCAGTTTGCTATGCCTTTAAATAGAGGTTTGTGTTGGATCATCTTCTTGATAGGTTAATTATTTAATTGTCTCAGTGTGCTTTTAATATATAACTAGTTTGTGTTAGGAGGTTTGTTTCATGGATCTGAAGAAGCTGATACAGTGAAAGAGCTTATCCGTTTGTTCTTGTCTGCAATAAACTACGTGGATTTTACATCTTGGATTGTTGTCTTCTGTTATTTTCTCACTCTCACTCCTGCTCAGTACTTGGTTGTTTTACAAAATTTTTTATATTTCTCTGAGCAGGGGCGTTTACCTGTGAAGCAGCAATTTGTCAGAAGTTAAAACAAAGGCAGTATATGTAAATGATGTACCCACACACAAATTGGTTCAGCAATATCCATATTTATGGGGACATGATACAATTAATTACTTAGGAGTGTGGATTAAAAGGATTCTGGTGTGGCAGCTAAGGATATGTGAGAAGAGACTAAACAAGAGATAATACAAAAATTGAGACACTGGAAACTCTTCTATATGGATATGGGTAGTAAGATACAAGCAGTTAAAATGTTTTTAGTCCCTTTAGTTTTATACATAGGTCAGGCATATTTTCGTCAACCAGAAGAAAAGCTGTGAATAGGAATTAATAAAGAGCTGAAGGATTTTATCTGGGAGGGGAAGACAGTAAGGCTCAAGTGGGATAAGCTGATTCTTCCAACTGACCAGGGCAGTTTGGGAATAACCCGATTTGAATGGGGTATTTCAAGGCAACACAGTTAAGGTTCCTATACATAACACAAGCAGAAACTGATAATTCAGTGTGAAAAGGGATGATGATGAATCGGGGGAAGCTCAAGAAGAAGAAGAGACTGGGATTTTGGATGTAGATCCTTAATGAGAATAAAAATAACCATACAGAATATTACATTTATAAAGTAGCAGAAAATATTCTAAGAACTAAGAGAACATGGGAATGGAGAAAGGAGATTCTACTGATAAGGATGACTGCAGTTAGGGATACAGACAGTTAGGGATACAGACAATAGCTAAGAGGATGATGGAATAATGTGGAGAAAATGGCAAAAGAATCAAGGTATTAAGAGCAAATAATTAGAGAGGGAAAGCTAATAAAATGGGAAGAGGACAATGTATTTGGACCTCAGGCTACAGACTGCCTTCCCTATCAAAGATTGATATCAGACTATAGGCAAAGAGAGAGAAATAGGGGAATCCTAAGTGAAAGACCAGCATTGATAGAGTTTTTAGTAGAATCTAAAACAGAAGTTGCTGTTAAAAAAGGAATAATTAGTACAGCATACAAAATGTTGCATGATAACTATAAGAATCAGTCAGAGGAGGTTAGAAAGGATTGGGAAGAAATACTGGATAAGCAATTCAGAAAGAAACAATGGGGGGATGCACACATGTCTCCCAAATATGCAACAAAGTCTAGATTTAGGATCTTTGCTTGGAAGTGTTTACATAAGTATTTTTATACCCCAAATAGACTCCAAAGAATTTTTCCTCAGGTAGACAGCAAATGTTGGCAGTGTGATGGGGAAAGAAGTAAGAGGTAATTGAGAACATATTTTCTGGGAGTGTAATAAGGTGGCAGACTTTAAGGATCCCCTGCAGACTATTCTATTAGAGATACTGACAGAACAAATTGCTGTAACTAAGGAAATGATTATTTAAGTTATGATACAGAATCAGAATTGCCTAGACATAGTAAGGCCTTGCTGAGTTTAATTGTGATGACTGCCAAAAAAGCAATTACTAGAAAATAAAATCAAAGTCTAAACCAACTGTACTAGAAGTAGTGAATATAGTAACAGAGATGAAACAACTGGAATTCTGATCTTTAGAAAAGGGTAGGAGCAAATTACATACAAAAAAACGGGAATTGTGGGAACAATTCATACAGAGGAGGAACAAGGTTTAAAAGAAGGCAGTATCTGAATGAGTTATGTAATGTTTGATTTACAATGACCAGATTGATTATAAGTGATGTATAATGCGTGCAACTAAAATTATGTCTATATGGTTTGTGATGTGTAATGTTTGCAATTAAACTGATGTCGATATGTTTTGTTTTAATTTATCTAAATGTATGATTGTCTATGTCATACATGATAATTTAATAAAAATGTTTCTTGTTTTAAAAAAAAGACAGCTGTTCTGAGTGCATGCTTAAACTTGAAAGCACACACTACTAACAAGAAAAATGTTTGATCATAAGTAATATGTATGTAAGGATGTAGTCGTTCTTCTTAAATGCTTACATGACATTAAAATCAGCTTGTCTAAAGAAAGAGCTCCGTATGAAACTGTCAAAATATTTGCCAGTATGTTTACAGACACTATTCGTTTTCCAAGACTGAAATGTACTACAGACCTTGAACTACTAGTAAAGAATCAGTATGAGAATGTGTTTGAATGAGTTTCCTCGAATCAAATGTACCAGTGATGAAGTTTCATTAATCTTTTTTTTTTTTTTTTTTTTACAGAAAGGTGAACATAATCATTTTACTATATATTATAATTAAAACTGATGCAAATGGAAATAACTGTGCTGCTATTTATATCTCATGGAAAACATTGAAAAAGAAAACAATGTAATTAGGTACAGTTCCATTTGTATTCCACATATATTTTATATATTGCTTTTTCTAGTCCTTAATACTATATAAATTCTCGTGACTGAGCTCTTGGCAGTTTTTTGTGGTTTATTCCCTATGTGAAATCATAATTCTTTTTTGTTTCTTTAATATCACAGCCCATTACCACGAGAGCTCATTTTATTTATTAACTGTGTAATACTGATATCCCAGCTAATATATTATGATATTATGACCTCAGAGAGTGAAAAAGGAACAGAGGCAGACAAATGTGTCAGGAAAAGAAAATATTTTTCTTAATAATTATTGCCTCTATAATAGATAATAGAGAAGAGATGAGAATCCTTAGTGTGTGCAGTAATGTAAAATGTGTCTAAATATGATGCTTTTTGTAATATTTTGCAGATGTCAATAGCTTTTTAAATACTTAGCAACTAAAAGTTCTCCTCTTCATTTGATCAAGAATCATTCTGCGTTTTGCTCTAGTGAGTAGCTATTTAGGACATTGAGTCAGCCAGATAACAGAGTGCTGCCTGACTTTGTGGTTGAGAGTGATGAGCCTTGACTGTGACCTAGGTGACAGGAGTTTGATTAGTGACCCTGGAACTGAAGTAGCCAAGCAGTTGACAAATGAATGAAGGAATTTGGCTACTACTGTCTTGTCATGGAGGGGAAATTCCACTCACACGGTGAGCCATGGGAATGCCTTTATTTCTTCAGTGAAGGCTAGAGAAACCATCAACTATGCTTCAATGTATGTAGGTAGAGTTGGTGGCCATGGATGTCCATTGTAGAAGTGAGGGAATGCCAAGTACAGCCAACCCATTGCATGTTCCACCTTTCCTTATGGACCAGAACTTGCAATAGGACATAGGACTAAAGAAAAAAACTCCAAACCACCATTGATGGCCCCTCCCTGCTGGCTCTCACCTTTAATTTTGAGGGAATGAATGGGTAAATTGACCAAGAGGAAGCTGGTGATCCCCAGTCAGTAGGGACAAAGAGTATTAATGAAAAAAAAGATGCTAGTGAAGTGCTTTCTTCATGTGGTGGTGAATCCATGCAGATAATGTTGATCCTGGATTTTGGTGACCACTGTGCACTGTAGGTTACCATATTTTTGCCTTGGGGTAACCATACTGGTGGCCATCTTAGTTTCTTGTAGAAGTCAATGAATCATATCGCATTCACTCCCCATTAGCACTTTTGACCTACACACACAGGCGTGCCGCACACATATACACACACATACACACATACACACACACACACACATACACACATATACACGCACACACACACACACACACACACACACACACACACACACACACACACACACACACACACACACACACACACACACACACACACACACACACACAAAACTAAGCCTTTCCTGAAGAAGAACCTCTGATAGTTACATAGATGTGCAGGGTGCACACTATAATATTACAGCTTCTAGACCATCTCATTCAGCTATAATAATCACCTTTCATCCCTCCATTCAGCCCTGGTTGAGATGTAATTCCTTTATCTTGTGAGGCTTCTGGCTCATGTTCCTTGATACTGTCTTTCTGCCTTAGCCATAGGTTTATCCCACTCAGATACTCTTCTACATTGGAACTGTCTTTCTGCATGCAGGGAACTGGGTGGGGTTGGGGGGTCATGGGTACTGGCTTAACTTTAATTGAGACATATCACAGCTGAACACACTTCCATACTGATAGGAACTGCCTGAACGCCTGTCAGAATACTACCTAATTGCTGGATATTGATATTTGCAGTGGGGGAACAGAACATCTTGTCACTTTTATAACTACCCACCAGCACAACCTGATGGTCGAGTTGTATATTAGCAGATGCATGCCCTTAACGGCATAACAAAATCCTTCTGGATTATTATATGCAGTACTGAAAACTTAATTATTTTAAGCAAATAGACTACTAAGAAGCAGTTGTGAGATTAATCAAGAAAATGATACATGGTATGCAGCAGAAGACACTTGGAAACTGCAGGAGATTAATGTGTAGTCTTCAAGAAGGAGGAAAGAGAAGGGGCATGATAGAAACTTTTAAATACATCATGAGTATCAGACAAATTCAGATGGCTACTATCATTCAGAGAAGGAGAACTATAAGAACAAAAGGACACAGTCTGTAGGTACAGTATAGATGTAACAGAGCAGATATAAAGAAGTATTACTTCACAGAGAGGATGAAGGATGATCTGCACAGCCTACCTAAGGAAGTAGTTCAGTCAAGAGCTGTAATAGAATCCAGGACTGCATGAGACATCTGTAATGCAAGTCACATAAGAGAGGGAATAAAACCAAGAAATATGCTGTTTTTTGTTTCACAGAAAAGACTGTTAATGTACAAAGTAAATCTCAATGCTCACATTTTCTTATGAACCTGCAAATGTATGTGAGGTGTGAACAAACACAATTACAGTTAGCTGTGATTTTTTGATTTAGTTTGTGTCTTTAATTTTAATGTAGAATGTTGCATGCAGGCTAGTTTATTCAGCTGCCCACACTAAGTCAGGCTGTGGTGGTGTTTACCATATATTTTGCCTTTCAAAACCCTTAATCTCAGTACAATCATGGAAGAAGAAATAAAGAATAACCCTTAATCTCCATACAAGTCAGTAAGAAAAAAAGCAAGTCTACTGTGTCAGATTTTTAACATGCTGAGCTCTGGCATTAGTTACTGCAGACAGTTTTAAACATCAACTCGGTCTGACTTCTGCAAATCCTTCAGGGTTTCTTTTCTGTCATTGGAAGATGTAACGTCACATAGGGTTAAAGTCTGTGCAGTGTAGCCTGGGAAGTATCTTTACCGCAGAAGCTTGGGAATACATCCCTAGAGCATCACTTCTGCTTCAAATAATGTTTGATTCTCCTACAAGCAGCAACCATAATGTAGTCACTTGAGTAAGGTTATTTGCAAGAGATTTTTTTATTTTTGGCTGTTTTCATTTTGATTTCTCCTTGTTTTTGTTATTATTTTTTTTTAACTAGATTATATAAGCCTGTCCAAGAGCTAAGACAGTTTTGTGCTTATTTTTCCTTAAACTTATGTGCATGAAGATTAACTGATTTGTAAAGTCCCGTCTTGTCTGAACTGTTTATCACTATTCACTTGTAGTACAAATATGAATATATTCTTAATAAACTATGTCTAGAATCAGAGGTAAAACTGCACAAGTCCCAAAGGTGGAATGTGTATCATAGTTTGAAAATGAAGTGTCAAGAGCTACTTTTGTTTTTCAGACAACAAAACCCATTTCCTGTGACATCAATAAGAAGGGCAAAGTTTTACTATTTATTTACTGGGTTCCTATATTGTGGCATTGACAGCAATACCCCACTATAGCATAATGCCAAAGACGGCACCCTTTCTGTTTATTATCCACAGTGAACTAGCTCTATCTTGCACATTGTTGGTCCATAGTGCAGGGGCTTAGCAACTGCCTGCAGAGTCAGTGATCAGAAATCAGTGGAGAGCCCGCATAGCTGAAGAAGTCATAAAGGTGAAGGTCTGATGGGTCTCCTCCATGGAGGGAGAAACAGAAGTATAGCCACTCTGCTATTAACTCCAAGTGGTATGTGTGCAGTAGCAGAGGATGCTTTGATATTCTGGCTATCTACAGGGGGAGAAGTTTGTTCCATGCATTACATCCATGTATTACACCCAGTATTGCAGCAGGATTCTGTAGGTGCACTGGTCCCTTCCCCTGGCTCTCTGGTTCAGTGCTATCCCCAAGCCATCCAGTGCATGCACCAGTGACCAACAAGGTCATATTATTCAGTAGACTGCTGCCCTCAGGCAATACAGTGAAGTATCATCTAGTCATCCTCAGCTTCGACAGGGGATGCAGAACAGAGTCAAACTTCAGTTGGGAGGGCAGCAGTGATCAGCCCTAACCTGGGGATGCAAAGGAACCATGTTTGCTGAAGTAAACAGACCATATTAACTAGAAAAATAATTACAGCAGACTTGGCATCTTAGATTACCAGCTACTAATGTTTCTTAGTCCACATATGAGAATTAGAGAACCCACATTGGGATAGATCAGATTAGTACAACTAATTTTTTGTCACTAAGCCTGTATTAATTCAGTGGTGTATAAATGGATCAGATTATTAGCCAGTCCCATTTTCTATCTGCTAGCTACATTCAGACGTCTTCTGTCTTGCATCCATAAAAGCATAGGATAATAGCTTGCCTGCATATTGCCTTATCCAATGGCTAAACTGCCATTTCAAACTAAACTGCATTTTATATCATCATAGTCATCTTCATCTGTGGCCAATATTCTAAATGCTGATACAGAAAACAACTTGAAAACTTCTTTTTTTTGCTGTTTCAATGAAGAGTTGTGGCATGGAGGGGGATGTGTGTGAGCAGTCTGTCAGAGCTGCCCTTTTTATTTATTTTTTTCACTGTTCCAATGACTAGTTGTGTCAGGGAGGTGATGTGTGCTTCAGACTGCCATTAGTCTATTGGAGCTGCCCTTTTTTGTTGTTTTTTTTTTTTTTTATCTTCTATTTGAGTAAGGGGGTGGGGTGCTGGTTCAAGGACTGACCCAGTGCGCTGGTGTGCTCAGTGCAAGACGCATACCTACCTGGGACACATATTCAGAGAGATCAACAATGCCTGTCTTCATATAGCCCAGGGAAGTGCATCTCAGGTCATTAACAAACCACATGGACTATGACAGAATCATACTGGTACTTGCGGGTAGTGACATGAGTGCATACATAACTTGGTGGATCCTGGCTCCAGATAAGCATCTAGCTGTTATCTTCTCCTTGTTCAGTCTGTGAGTGGGGCATCTATGAGTAGTAACATGGAATTGCCTATGATAAGAGTCCTGGGTAATGTCTTCCTTGTCTTATGGGCTGTCCTCTTTGGGCATCACTGAGTGTAGATGCATATCTGGTGTTTGGTGTTGCTTTGGTGAATGCTTTACTAATTGCTGAGGATAGCCTTTGTCATTTATAGGCCCAGGAGGTCTTTGAGGTTTGGAAAGATTCCTTTTTAGTGCCTCAGCCTAAGTTAGTCAATGTATGTGTGGTGGACACTATGTATGATGGATATAGTGCGTGTGTGTGTGTGTGTGTGTGTGTGTGTGTGTGTGTGTGTGTGTGTGTGTGTGTGTGTTTGTGTGTGTGTGTGTTTTTGACAACCTTCTTTGTATGTGATATTTTTGATTTTAATGAAATTGTGTATGTGCATCCCTCAAGTACTATGTTTGTTTCTTTAAGGATTGAATGGCAGTTTGTGAACATTAGACAATTACTACATTGTGTCAGGATATCCATATCTACCAAGCTGTCTACAGAGACATTTGGAACCTGCATACTCATGTTGTCCAGACCTGTATTTGGATGGGCTTCTGTACTGGGTCATACAGAGGTCTCCTTGAGCGGTATCTGGGGTTGGCACTAGACTAGGTCAGACTGTGATAAGATTGGATAGTAATGTTGTTTAATGTGAAAACTAGCTGCTCTAAGTGTGTGTCCCTACAATGGCTTTATTTTAGCCACACTAACTTATAGGTTTAACTTCTAAGGGTAGTTTTATAGATAAAATTTAATTTCTGGATATTTGTGTCTATATAAGGCACTGATAATCTCTTGATGTAAAAACACCAAAAAACATTGCTTGTGAGTGTAACACTACAACAAAACGACTTAAACAAGTTACTTTGAAAAGGCAGTTTCAAGTATTAGGCACCATTAGAATGAATTAAAGGCAAAATAAACAACAAAAAGCAAAAATAAAGCAGTAGCAATCTAAATAGCTGAAGTGCAAAACAATGAAATAAATCTCTTAACCACCAAGGATAGAGTGGGATTAACTCAGGACCCCCTTAGAGTGTGGTGAGGGCTCCAAGCAAATGGGAGTTCTAGGAAAATGAGCAGGAGACAGATTTAGTAAGGGAGGTTTACTCAAGTGCAATGCTGGTTTGCTCAGTTTTACAGTATATGGATGTATGGAAAACAGTGGGTGGAAAAGTATTTAAATAGGTTATGCAACAGACAATAGCAATGAAAGAGGGGAGGGAAGGACTTTGAAAGTCAGATTACCACAAGGGGCAGAAGCCAGAGACACAGCCTTTTAAAATAATACTGGAACTCAAGTCCTCCAGTTAGAATTTCAGAAAAGTTTCGCTTAATGTCTCAGTGGGGGATGGGGCAGACACAAAAACATGGGGAAAAACAGTAGCAAGGTAAATAGAAAGGTTTCACTGGTATCTCAGACACTAAAGAAGTTTTGACTCCTTCCTGATTTGGCAGAGGGGAGAGTTGTGGAGATGGTCCTCAGGGCTTATTTCCAGTTTACCAGGTGTAGTTTCTATGTTTACAGCATTGCTTCAAGAATCATCTTTTGCAGGAAGGCCTAGCTTACTCTTTTATCTTTCATTTCTCCATAAAGTAAGTTATCCATAATGCCTACATTAAAAGCAACACCTTGTTCAGTCAGGATTTCCAAAAATATGGTTATCGGCATTATGAGCATAACTACTTCTGTGCAGACAGGACAACCAGTCTGTGCAATGGCATTTAAATAAAACATTGTGAAAGGCTGTATGATGCCTGCAACATGTCCTGTTGGAAACTCCTGGTGTTCTGGCTGAAGTGTGATTTCTCAAACAACCTGGAAATATATTGCTGATTGATAAGTACATTTCTTGGCATTTTAAGCTTTCAGAGTTCTGCTTTGTCTTAATTTTGCCTGACTGAATATTTTTTTTCCCTGACTGAATTATTTTATATATTTTCTGGCATTGTTTTATGTTTTTCATCTGTCCTGAAACTGCTTCCCCCCTATTCCTGTGGTTGAGTTTATAAAACTGGTCTAACAGCGTTTGTGTTATCTGATTGCTTCAAGGCTTGCTGATTTAAAAATAGTTTCTGTTTGTAAATTCTTGCATACACAGTTGGGAAATCCTGGTGTTCTGGCTGAAGTGTGATTCTCAAACATTCTGGGAATATATCGTTGATTGATAAGTATATTTCTCTGCATTTTAACCTTTCAGAGTTCTGCATTGTCTTAATTTTGTCTAACTGAATTATTTTTTTTTGCCTGACTGAATTATTTTATATATTTTCTGGCATTGTTTTATGTTTCTCATCTGTCCTGAAACTATTTTTCCCCTCCCTCCCACCCTATTCTTGTAGTGTTGTCCCTCCTTCCCACCCTAATCTTGTGTTGTTATAATTGGTGGCTTTGCTGTTGCCTGTCCCTACTGTAAATTTGATCTGGGACACCCCTCCCAGTCTGGTGTTCACACTACTTAATACAGAGAGAACATTTGAGGAGGTCAACCCACTTAGGTTCTTAACCTTGAATTTTCTTCTGCTCCTCCTTCCTCTCTCCTTGCACTTTACTAAAAAATTGCATTTTATTTTGCTTTTGTCTCTTCTTAAAAGTACTCAATTGTATTTATTCTGCTGCATTTATTACTGCTTGTTAGTAGCCTTTTAGTTTAAGCACTTGGGCTTCAGACCAGTTGTTTTACATTAAGAAGGTTTGTTGTGGTTTACACTGCTGTGGCAGGACAGTAAGCTTACATCCTTCTAAGTTGGGAATTGCTGATTGAAGGCTCAGTGTCTGTTATTCTAAAAGTGTATTAGTTCTGGTTTAAGCACTTGGGCTTCAGGCCAGTTATTTTACATTAAGAAAGTTTGTGGTCTACACTGTTGTGGCAGGAGAGGTAGCTTACATCCTTTTAAGTTGGGGCTCAGTGTCTGTTATTCTAAAAGTGTATTAGTTCTGGTTTAAGCACTTGGGCTTCAGAGAAGTTATTTTACATTCAGAAGGTTCGTGGTCTGCACTCGTGTGGGAGTAGAGGCTAGATTCTACCCTTCTTAGCTGGGAATTTCTGGTTAAAGGAGTAGTGTGCCTGCTTATTTGAACTGTTTCTTTCTGAAATTGGTGTGCCTTATTTGCTGTAGCATAGACTAGATTCAGACATGCTGAATCTAGACTTGTTTGTATAACTTGAGCACTGATCCAAGCCATCTTTTTTGGAGAAGGTTCCCCTGCACCCTAATGGCAGGAGTGTGCAGTTAGAACTTGTCTGATTGAAGACTGCTGGAACAGGGCTCATTTCTGAGCTTTTTTACTGATTAATTGGGTAATTTATTTAAATCAGTTTGCTTGTTTTCTATTGTTATATAAAAATTGCACTTTATTCATCTGTTTTTACTCTATTTGTGTTTCTTCCTACTTTATTGCATTTATTCTGCTGCATTTATTACTGCTTGTTAGTAGCCTGATTAAATTGTAACTGTTATTCTAAGCCTTTGGTTGAAGCACTTGGGCTTCAGACCAGTTGTTTTACATTAAGAAGGTTTGTGGTCTGCACTGTTGTGGCAGGACAGGTAGCTTATATCCTTCTAAGTTGGGAGTTGCTGATTGAAGGCTTAGTGTCTGTAATTCTAAAAGTGTATTAGTTCTAGTTTAAGCACTTGGGCTTCAGGTCAGTTATTTTACATTAAGAAGGTGTGGTCTGCACTCTTGTGGGAGGACAGGGTAGATTCTGCCCTTCTGAGTTGGGAGTTTCTGGTTAAAGGCTTGTTGTGCCTGCTTATTTGAACTGTTTCTTTCTGAAATTAGTATGCCTTTATTTGCTGTGGCAGAGAAGGTTCAACTGCACCCTAGTGGCAGGAGTGTGCAGTTAGAACTTGTCTGATCGAAGACTGCTCGAACAGGCCTCAGTTTTTAGCTTTTTATTGGTTAATTGATGAATTTGTTTATATCGGTTTGCTCATTTGCTACTGTTATATTAAAAAAAATACACTTTATGCTTCGCCGCTTAGCTAGGGTTAAACTATTCCCTGCACCATAAAGTCTGCTCTTCAAATTATCCCTTAGAAATAGCCAGTTTCTTAGTTTTAGCACTCAAATCTGTTTCTTTGAGCTCAGCACTTGTTCAGAACTTGTTGTAAGCACTAAATAAGCTACAAATTACTACAGCACTCAACATTCCTCACTTGTCTAGTGCAAAACAGTTTTTAGTACTTAATAAATAAGTACCTATCCAGGCATGTCTAAGGGTCAGCTTCCGGTGTTTTCTCCTGTCTACCTGATGAATCTGGGCATCTTGGGGCAATGCAGCAATTGCTTCATGTACACAGACAACCCTCTTCTCCTACCACCCAACACTACAACCTGTGAGAGATGCACTTTTATAGCCAAACTGGAAGCAAAGCTCTCTTCACCCAAGACTTGACTAGACAGTCAAGAGGAGAAGGTAAACACTTGCACCACACCACACTCATCACATAGTCCCTCAAAACCTACACCACCAAAACATACACATAGCAACACAAAACACACACATACATTCTCGGAGGCTCTCAATAAAAATCTGCTCAAGCAGCAAAGACCTCCAAAGCAGAAACCCAAGCAACCTCCACACCCCAACACAACCCAAATGACACATAGCTCACAAACTCAGTGTTCCACTCAACCACAGCGCATAAGGCATAACAACATACCCAACACTCTAGTCCTAGGTGACTCTATAGTCAGGCACACTGATGTTCCACTCACCAGGCTAAACAAGGAGAAAGTTACTGTCAGCTGCCTGTCAGATGCCAGGATCCGCCACATAATGCGCGCACTCAGGCCACTTCACAACAAGTACAATATGACTCTGTCATTGTCCATGTTGGTGTGAATGACCTGAGAAGTACCTCCTTGGACTACATGAAAAGAGATATGGAGGAGCTCTCCGATCTTGTAGCCCAGGTCGGTATGACCCTAGCCCTGAGTAGCATCCTGCCATCACCCAGAATGATACCCCAGTACAAAGACAAAATGATTGACTTCAACAATTGACTAAGCTTCTGGTGTCATTCTAAGGGGATCCAGTATCTGTCTGCCTAGGCTGACATGATCGACAGACCACAATGGCTTGCCAGAGATGGCCTGCACCTGTTGCCCTTGGGATTTCGGATACTGGCTAAGGCTCTTGCCACCCCTATAGTGCCTTTTTTAGGCAAGGTTCAAACAAATTCACCACCGTCACAGGTACAAGCAAACAAAATCTGAGGGTATTGCTGCTCAATACTAGAAGTCTAAACCTCAAAATGCACTTACTCAAGGCACTCCTTAAAATGGAGAACATTGACATCTGTGCAGTGACAGAGAACTGGTTCAAGGCTCCAGAGAACACCTCTGCATTACCAAGCTATAATTCATACCACACCTTTCGGCCACCTAACCTGGACCAAAACACTAAAGAAGGAGGCAAGTCCATATTCATTAAGGATATCCACACCTCCAGGCTAGTTGTTCAGCATAATGCATCCGAGATTATCCAAGTGCAGCTAACTCTGGGCAAGACCGCAATCCAAATTGTAACTTGCTACAGATCCCCCACCGTGCCCCAGGATTCCCACTCCTCATTTCTTGATACACTGGAAAATATTAGGGTACAACCCAACACCCTAATAATGGGCGATTTCAACTACCCCACCATTAACTGGGAAAACTACTCGTGCCAACTCTTTTGCTCAACGTTTTCTGGAATTCATAAATTCCAACGTCTTGGATCAACTTATCCGCACCCCCACCAGGGGCAGCAATATCCTAGACCTGGTCATTACCAACATGGGCAACCTTCCACACCAGAGCTCAATTCCTCGTTGGTCATATCTGACCACAAGCTAATCACCCTAGACATCCACATCCTGCCCCCATTAGGGAAACCACCGTAAATAAAATTCTCCAAAGCCAACTTCACGCTTCTTAAGACAGAAGTGGCAAACTTCATGACACCCATGCAGATGGACAATAGAGGTATGACTGCTGAATCCTACACAAATGCACTTTATAAGCACTTACATGAGTGCATGGATCGTGTTATCCCTAACAGAACCAAGATGTTATCCTCCAAAAAAAGGAAGCCAATCTGGTGGTCCCCTGCCATAAACAAACTTTACAACAGAAGAAAGAAACTGTTGCAAAAAAGAGTAAAATCCCATAATTGGAGGAACTCCCTGGTCAGCCTCAGTAAGAAGCTGAGATCCCTCATAAAATCCTCCAAAGCTAGTTACAAAAACAAAATTGCCACTGATTCTAAGGACAACCACAAAGCATTCTATAGCTATGTCAAGAATCTCAATAGCAACACTCAGATCTGCTCTGCGTTACAGCACAATGGCACTAAATATACAGAACCAACTGATATTGCCAACATCGTGGCAGATAGGCTCAGTGCTAACTTTACTCCCCTCTCACCCCCTAAAGGGCCCATCTCTATACCAGAAGAATGCAAAGTTCCTGTAATCACAGCTGCACAGGTAAAAAGCACACTCTCCAAAGCCAAGAACACAGCATCCATGGGACCAGACAACATCCCAGGGTGCATTCTACATGAATTACAGAATGAACTGGCACCCCACCTAAGCACCATGTTCAGTCATAGCCTCACCTCAGGCTTTGTGCCCACTGAATGGTGCACAGCAACAGTTATCCCACTCCACAAAGGGGGAGCCACCATGGACCCCGGGAACTACCACCCCATTAGCCTAATGAGCCTAGTCTGCAAGGCCATGGAATGTATCATCATGGAACTTATAAACAAAGATAGTGGTAATCTCCAAACTCTTGACCCCACCCAGTTCGGGTTTGTAAAAGCATTATCATGTCTCCTAAGCCTGATAGACTTCTTTGAAGCAGTCAGCAAAGCCGTAGATTAGGGTAAGGTGATTCACACAGCCTATCTAGATCTCGCCAAGGCTGTTGACACCATCCCCTACTCTGAAATTATAGATAAACTCACAAAACTATGTATAAATCCCTATGTCACAAGATAGGTTGCCAACTGGCTCACTGGCAGAACCCACACTGTGAAAGTCGAAGAGTCCAAATCCAACTTCAGACCAGTGACAAGTGGAGTACCACAGGGTTCAGTTCTGGGTCCTCTCCTGTTTGGTATCTACTTTTCTGAAGTACAGGCTAACACAGAAGGTCTTTGGCTAACAAAATTTGCAGATGACTGCAAACTAGGAGCCATAATTGAAACTTCTAATGATATGGACATCCTACTAAAGGGCCTCACTGAGACAGATGCCTGGTGTCAAGGTGAGCTACCACATAGGTGTTAGTCTACTTAACACTGAAAGTGTGATAAGAGACCTTGAGACACAGGTGGACAGTAGTCTCTCCTTTAATAATCACATTGCCACAGTAGTCAGGAAATCCTTCTACATGGCACACTTCATCACAAATGGTTTCTCATCCAGGAAAAAAGAGGTCATTGTTCCCCTCTACTCGTCACTCATTAGACCCATTATGCAGTACAACACCGCTTTTGTTATGTACCTCAAAAGGCATCTACAACAAATGGAAAGGCCACAGAAGTACCTCACAAAGAGGATTACCAGCCTCAAACAGATGCCCTACGCAGACCATCTCAAAAATCTCCAACTTTACTCCATCGCATATCGCCTACTCAGATGCGATCTCTGCCTAACATACAAAGCTATGTCAAACCCAGAGCTGTTGGACATGCTCCACTTAAAGAAATCCCACTCCCTCTGAGCTACACGCTTTAGGGACCTAAACCTTGTCACCACAATAAACAGAACATGCTGGATGGATAGATTCCTGTCACAGAGACTTCCCATATCTGGAACAAACTACCTATCTGTATCAAACAAATCTCCTCATTGGCACTCTTCAAGAAAAATCTTGATGATTGGATGGGAAATAGGAAATTCACACCGGGATCACCTCTGTGGCTCTGCTCGACAGGGGCACAGGAAAATAATTTTCTTGGGTTGCGAAAGGCAGGGTACCTTTTTGGCTAGGCTTATATAGGCCCTAGGGCCAATAGCCTAGTACCTACCTATGAACCTATGAATTGTGGTCTACATTCCATGTGACTACCTGATACAGAGATGCCTTGAAGTTTGTTAATATCCACATGCAACCTTAAACATCAGAAATCATCAAAATCTGCAAAAACTGCTCTGACAATTAGAATGTCTGAGAGTTAGACCACTTCATGAACTCGCAGGGGGTAGCTTTGCCAAGAGTTGTCTCTCTACAATGGAACCAAGGAAAATGAGCAGTAAGAACAGTTACCCTTGTAAGCAACAGTGTGTTTGTGTATGTGTTTCCTTTCTTTTCTGTGCTACTGCATTGCTTGGTAAAAGTACAGTTTAGAGCTTCTCAGCCCCATTCTGGTAGTATCTGAGCAACAGAGAAGAACTGGCTCCTAGTTCTGAGGTTTTTGGCAATGAGGATAGATGGGGGATTGAAGTCTGCACCCTTTCTTGTTTACCCATCAAGGAAACCATAGTACAGTTCAGCACTTTCTTTCTGGGGCAGACCTCACAGAAAGCACATATTTTGTCAGTGACTTAGAAACCTTTCATAAATATGATGTAGAATGTGAAACAAAAATATTAATTTGTTTGGGGGTGAACACATTTTCCCCATCTGTCCTTTTCAGCAGTTCAGATCTATGTGGCCTGTTCCTGTGGTCCAGTGGTGCAAGGTTTGATTCCTTCAGCTTCCATTACTTAACATTGTGACTCTGAACAAGTCACTTAACCAGACACTGCTCCCAGGCTGAGTCTGAAAATGGTCCATGGAGGTCAGTGCTGTACACTAGACAACAGATATAAATAAATAAATGTATTGTATCACCTAATTTTGTACACCCACATCTCCAAAGCATCTGACTTCATTTCTTCTGTCACACATGGTCCTGCTAATATCACTCCTCCAGTCAGTGCTGCCCATAACATTGAAACAGAAGTCCACCAAACATCTGGGGCAAAGGCCTGTCATTCACAACCACTGCAGTTTGCAGAATTTTTAAATGATCTTCCTATGTTCCCAGCACACAAGTAGGTATTAAAGGTATTCAAGTGTAACACCTCACATTTGTACAGTCGCATTTCCCCAAGGCATCTAGATGCATCCATGTCCTGGAAGTAGTGCAACAGTGAAAATAACCACAGCTACCTTGTGAGATCAGACAGCATAGGCTATTGACTACTCAGTCCTATCCACTAAGTGGCTTTTCCCATATCCACACATGCTTATTAAACCGAGGTTGTCAGTGCCTCAGATTATTGCAAATTCACAACACCTTTACAGTATGGTTATTTGGCTTGTTTCACATATGTTTTTAATTAGGATAACACTGACTCCAGAGATGAAATTCATTGATTGGGTTTGTCAGCTTCTGAGAACCTAGTGGAGGGTAAATCTTTATTAACCTTGCATGTGCTGTTAAAGCAGGTTATGAGAAGTTATTTTGGGTATTTTGCAAGCACATTAAAGTTTTATGAACATTAGGCTTGTTTTTAAGCTCTGTGTTTTTTTAAAGTATGGCCAAACAATCCTCTTATGCTGTACTGACAAGCTCAGAAAAAGGTTGAAACATGACATGGCTACACCTTGGGGGGTAGCTTATTGGCCTGAATGCACTAGTACAAACTTAAAAGGTAAAAAGAGAAAAGTCAAGGGCATTCAAAAGCCATGTAACTGAAACACTGATATGTCCTTAAGAGGTAATTTGCATATAACCCAAGTGCCTATACTACTGGAAGTTTAAGGTATTACACAGTGAAAATTCTAGCTTAGATGGGTGTTTCATTTGAGTTTTTACTGAATGGTTTGTCTGCATGACCTTTTACCCCTTTGGTTTGGATGTTATTTGAGACATTTTTTAGGTACCTTAATTTTTATGGATATCAGGCTTGGTCTTACGCTTTGAGTTTTCAAAGTATAGGCCAGCGATTCACTTTTGTTTTACTGATGAGCTCTGAAAAAAACTTAAAAACGGCAGGTCTACAACTAGGAGGGTCTGGCTTTGTTAGCCTGAATACACTAGTAAAGACATAAAATAAATAGTGAAACCTAATGAGCATTCAATATACAAATATCTGAAACACTTGTATGTCCTTAAGAGTTCATTTGTATTTATTCCGTAAGCCTCCACTACAAGAGGTTTAAGGTATTACACAGTGGACAAATAATGTAACTGAGGCGACATTCTCATTCTTTCTGTACTCAATTTCAAGTGTACAAACAGTTCAAGACTCCACAGTCCCTGACTTGATGGGAATACTTTAAAGGCAGACATAACTGACTATCCATGTATCCTTTATTTTTTTATTTATTTGCTTTTGTTTATCATGAAAGTCTGTTTGGGAACTGAAATGCCAATTTTCAGCAGATGCCCAGAGAGAAAAGGTCCAAAACAAAGATAGCAATACATTTTTGACAATTCAAAAGAAAAATCATCAAGATACATTATTTGCAAAGTATTTCAAAGCAAACGGTCGACAATCATTATTTACAAAGCATATCAGATTAAGGAAAGACATGATGTTAAATTGTCAATCTCGCCTTCATTCTTGCTGGATGACTCGGCACTTACTAAGCTCGAGAGCTAATTTTACCAGCTCGAGGCAACCCTATATCCCATGATGCAAGGCGGAGACTACCCAGATCTCGTTTGCCGCTTCGCTTACGAGGTGCCTCTTTTACCAGCTCTAGGTAAGTTTTCTTCATACTAAGACTTTTAGTCTCATCCCTTTTAAATTTAATATCCTTAGTTGTTTTGTGAACCTTAACGTTTATTTTAACCCTATTCCCGTTAGTGTTCCCTTTTTTTTTCGGGTTTTTTATCCCCTTCCCTAAGTTAGGCCTTAGGCCTTCCCCTTTCCTAATTTTCCTGTCAGGAATTTTGTGTGTGTTTGAGTGTGTTGTATCCCTGTTAGTTTAGATTATTGGATTGGGTGTTATTTGTGTGTGTGTCTGTGTCTTCTTGTCACTTGTATTTCCTCGACACAGATATGTCGAAGGACACAAAGGTCTCAGGCTTCAAGAAGTGTGACTCGTGCTGTCAGAAGATGTCTCTGACAGACGGTCACACTTCTTGTGTTTACTGCCTGGGACCTCTGCACCTGCAGGACTCTTGTGCTATTTGTCATGCCTTCAGCCCAAGAGTCCTGCAGGAGTGCAGAAATAAATTAATATTGAGGGGCTTATTAAAGCCTGAGAGCTCCCCGACTAAGTCGGCTCCGGGGAAGCCCTCGAAACCTGTCAAGCCTTCGGCTTCAAGTCCCAAGCCATCGGCTACTGGTTCTGCTTCTTCAGTGTCGAGATCGGCTCCGGCCGGAGCCGATCCTTCCTTTTTAGAAGTCACAGTATCGGCTCCATCCAGCACCGATACTGCCAGATCTGGACACTCAGTGTCGGCTCCGGCTGGAGCCGATGTATCCTCGGCTCCTTCGGCTCCACCTATCTCTAAAAAGAGATCACAATCCCCCTCATTGGAATCGATACATTCGGCTCCGAGATCACCCCTGCTCTCGGAGCGGAGCCATCGGAGCAGTTCTTCTCAGTCGTCCAGGCTGTCTGATCATGACCTCAGGAGAGTGGTGAGTAGACTATTAAAGTCTCAGGCATTGGCCCAAATGCTCCATAGCCCGTCTCAACAGACGGCAGCTATCTCACATTCCCTCATTGGAATCGATACATTCGGCTCCGAGATCACCCCTGCTCTCGGAGCGGAGCCATCGGAGCCGTTCTTCTCAGTCGTCCAGGCTGTCTGATCATGACCTCAAGAGAGCGGTGAGTAGACTATTAAAGTCTCAGGCATTGGCCCAAATGCTCCATAGCCCGTCTCAACAGATGGCAGCTATCTCACATCCACCTCACATTCCTCGTTCGACTCTCTTACAGAGCTCGGAGCCGGAGCTCCTCGGAGCCGTGACTGTTGTAGCTTCGGAGCCGATACCACCCCCCCCCTTTCGGCTTCGTCGTCCTCCGCTCCGATTTCCTCCTTTAGGCCTTCATTGGAGGGATCCGGGCGTCTGGTCTCTCTCGCCGGCTCCGAGAGGGCGAGTGGCATCGGACCCTTGTCCGACCCCTTTCTCCCTGTCGGGGCTTCGGCGTTGGTGAGCTCAGCCCCGACATCTGCCTCGGAGCGTTCCCTCTCGGTGAGGCCTGGAGTTCCTGTCTCTTAGGAGCGGGAACCTTCTGGTCTCTCTGATGGGGAAGCCTTCGAGGTGATGAGTGTACTAGCCCCTGGGCATAGTCAATGGTCAGTTCCATCAGCTCCTCCCACTACAGTGCCTGCTGACGTCTCTTCCCACTCTCTTGCTCCCGGACCCAGAGATCCAATGCCTCAGGTTTCCCCATTGGGAATATCTTCCTCTTCCAAGGCTTCTCCTGATCCGTCAGGTGAACCTCCGCGTAAGAGGACATGTAAGAGGAAACATCTAGACTCCCCTGAGTCTATTACATCTGATACTGACTTGGATGAGTCGGAGGGATCCCCAAGGTCCTCCTCTGAGGATGTCTCTTTCTCAGACATCCTTGAACTCCTTAAGCAGAGGGAGAACTGGCCCTCCCTTAATCCTTCCGAGGATGAGTCAGTATACCTGGAGGCGTTCGGATCTCGACCCTCCACCTCCTGGGTGTCTCCGCCTTTCGACCCTCTTATGGACGTGGTGGCTCAGAAGGCGTGGATGGCCCCGGATTCGGTGGAACCTATTCCTAGGAGGCCTTCTAAATTCATTACGGCCCCACCTGATAGGCAATATTTGACAAAAGGTGTCCCGGTTGATGCCATGGTGGTGGCTGCAGCCACCAAGAAGGAACTAGCTGATCCTTCAGTACCTGTCCATCCTCCTAACAAGGATTCTAGGACTATGGACAGGTATGGCAAGCGGATTTTTTCTTCAGCGACCTTTGTCATGCGATCGCTGAACTACTTGTGTCACTTCACCCGCCTTCAAAGAGATGTTCTTAAAGAGCTGGGAGAAGTTTTACAGGATCCGTCAGCTGCTGGGTCTCAGGATAAGATTAGCTCACAGCTAGGAATCCTAAACTCCATTGTTAACTCCTCCATGCAGCTCGTTTCTTATGCAGCCGATGGAGCGAGTAGGGCCGCAGGCACAGGAGTGGCTTTAAGGCGTCAGTCCTGGATGCGGCTTTGTAATTTTGCAGACCCCTTCAAGGTGTCCTTCACAAACTCCCCCTTTGATGGTGCTACCTTGTTCGGACCTCAAGTGAAAGACACCTTGACTAGATGTGAACAAGATGGCAAGACTCTTTCTGCCGTAGGAGTCCATTTCTCCACCCCTTCAAGGCCTTACCCAAAAGGTCAGAAGGAAGGGAAAATGTGGTTCCGCAAATCTCAAGGAGTCATGCCTGATGCACGAGCTCAGTTTACCCCCAGAGGCAGAGGGGGTAACAACAACAGACGCCACCCTAGGGACAGAGGGGTCCGCAGAATCAGGGTAGCAGAGAGCCTCTTTCTGACAAACCCTTCCAGCATCCCTGAGATGTTGCCCGATTGTCCACCTTCGGAGGCAGTCGGGGGAAGATTATCGCTGTACCCAATAGCCTGGCTTTCCCTTTCTCAAGACAAATGGGTACAGTCGATTGTATCCAAGGGTTACAAAATTCCCTTTATTCAAACCCCAATTCAGCAAAAGGGAACCCTTCCAGACGTTCCACCCGGTCTAAGGGAACTAGCAGTACAAGAGATATCAAAACTGCTAACAAAAAGAGCCATCCAGCCAGTCCCAGCAGACCAAATAGGATCCGGAATCTACTCAAGGTTTTTTTTGGTACCAAAAAAGACAGGGGACTGGAGACCAATATTAGATCTGAGCAAACTAAACAAGTTTGTAAAGAAAACAAGATTCCGGATGGTCACGCTTCAGTCCATTCTACCCTTTCTGGGCAAGGACAATTGGATGTGCTCGGTAGATCTTCAGGATGCGTACTATCACATAAAAATTCACAGGCGCTCCAGAAGATTTCTCCGCTTTCAGCTGGGGACCAGTCACTTCCAATTCAGGGCCCTGCCCTTTGGACTCACTACAGCCCCCAGAGTGTTCACCAAATGTATGGCAGCGGTTACGGCTCACCTGAGACGTCAAGGATTCCAGGTGTTTCCATATCTAGACGACTGGCTCCTCACTGCCACCACCAGGCATCAACTTCTCCAAGCCAGAGATTACACCATTCACATTTGCAGAGGGCTAGGAATTTCTATAAATTTCGAAAAATCTGCCTTGTCGCTTTGTCAATCTATTACTTTTATAGGCGCAAAATTGGACACCGTACAACTTTCAGCAAAGTTAACAGAACAAAGGATCTTGGACATTCAAAGTCACGTCCAGGTGATTCTTCTCAGCAACAAAATTCAAGCCAGATTTGCTCTGAAAGTATTGGGTCTTATGGCGGCCACCATAACACTTCTTCCCTTTGCCCGCTTTTACATGCGTCTTCTACAGTGGATGCTATTCGCCCAATGGTCCTTTCAACAACTTCCCATGCGTCACAGGATCACTATAACTCCAACTTGCAAGAGGCATCTGACCTGGTGGATATCGTCCCCTCAAGTCCATCAGGGCAGACCCTTTGTTCCTCCTGCCCCGGTCACCACGGTTACATCGGATGCCTTCCTGATTGGGTGGGGGGGGGGGGCATTATCAGGGCAGGATGGTCCATGGCACTTGGCAACCTTTCGAATACCACCTGCACATAAATGTCCTAGAGATGAGAGCAGTGCTTTTAACATTGCAAGCCCTCAACGACTCTCTTCCCCTGGGAACTATTGCAGTCCAAACGGACAATATGTCCGTAGTGTGGTACATCAACAAACAGGGCGGAACCAAGTCCTATCCACTGTGTCGAGAGGCTCTCAGACTTTGGCAGTGGGCAATCTCTTCTCAGCGGTTTCTGATAGCAACGCATATCCCCGGGAAATCCAACATCATAGCGGACAGGTTGAGCAGAGCTATTCTCATGCCTCACGAGTGGTCTCTCAAACAATCAGTGACGGAAGAGATTTTTCAGGAGTGGGGCCTTCCTTGCTGCAACCTTTTTGCTACACCTCAAAACAGCAAATGCCCAGACTTCTTCTCTCTCTTCCCCCTTCCAGGCCATCCCCCCAGAGACGCTCTAACTCAAGATTGGCCCCGGGGACTTCTTTATGCCTTTCCTCCCTTTCCTCTGATACCTCAAGTAATTCAGAAAGCAACCGCCTTGAGAGCCAAGTTGATTCTCATTGCCCCTTATTGGCCTCGACAGATATGGTTTCCGTTCCTGCATCATTATCTCTTGGTACAGCCATGGCATCTGGACCCGGTTCCAGATCTTCTGACCCACCAGTCGGGGCAGCTGCACCAATCCATACTTTCTCTCAACCTCACTGCTTGGTTGCTCCACTTCCATCCTTAGCCAGGCTTCCTATGATTTCTAATCCCGTCCGGGATATCATAGTAGCTTCCATTAAATCTTCCACCAGAAGGATTTACACTAGTAAATGGCAACGTTTCTCCTTCTGGGCAAAAGCTAGGAATATAGACCCTATACTGCTCCGATTCATTCGGTCTTGGACTTCCTAGCTGAGATTTTTCATTCAGGATCCTCTTCCTCCACAGTAAAAGTTCAGCTGGCAGTAATTTTAAATTGTCATATAGGTTTTTTGGACCACAACATTATGTCACATAAACTTTGCAAAGCATTCCTTAGAGGTATCTTTTTACTTAAACCTCCGATTAGAGACCCATCACCACAGTGGGATCTAAATTTAATTTTAACATCCTTGATTCTTCCCCCTTTCGAACCTGCGGCTGCCTGTTCATTGAAATTTCTTTCTTGGAAGACACTCTTTCTAGTCACCATTACTTCTGCCAGGAGAGTATCTGAGCTTCATGCTCTCTGCATTCGTCCTCCCTACTTAATCTTTCACAAAGACAGGGTATCTCTAAGGACTAATCCATCTTTCTTACCCAAAGTGGCATCGCAGACGAACTTAAATCAATCCATTGATCTTCCAGTTTTTTCCCAAATTATTCTGATAGAGCGGAACAAAAACTACATTGTCTTGATGTTCACCGCCAACTCAGATATTATCTAGACAAAACTAAACATTTTAGGAAATCTGATCAACTGTGTCTATCCTATGCAGAGAACAGGAAAGGCCTTCCAGTCTCCAAGGTGACTTTATCTAGATGGCTGTCTTCTGTGATTACTTACATTTATCAGCTCAGAGGCAAAGAGTTGATTTCTAGGCCAAAAGCACATTCTACCAGAGCTCTAGCTACATCTACAGCTTTTCAGGCTAGACTTCCAATTGATACTATTTGTGCAGCAGCCACATTGGCCTCTCCTCATACCTTTGTTTCACATTACAAATTAGACTTGGCCTCCAGAGACAGAGCGAATTTTGGTTCCACCGTTCTCAAGAGTCTGTTCCATTGAGCCACCCAGGATAGAGGTGCTAGGGACGCGGTCCCATCCAGCAAGAATGAAGGCGAGATTGACAACTTAACATTAAGAAGTTATGTACCTACCATAACGTTCCATGTTTGTTGTCTTCTCTCGCCTTCTTTCTTGCGTCCCGCCCTCCATCCCCCTAGCCTGGTCAGACCGAGAAGATTATAACCTCTTCTCTTAAGAGGTTTTATCCTTTTTTTTTCTAGCTAATCAGCTTCTAGTGTCACTAGATTTAGGTTGATCCCTTTTCAGAGGATTATGATGATTATGATTGTCAGTTTTAGTATTGTTACTTTTTCTTCCTCCTCTCCAGTTTGAAGAATAAATTGCATAATTTCCTTAGCTACCAAACGAGATCTGGGTAGTCTCCGCCTTGCATCATGGGAGATAGGGTTGCCTCGAGCTGGTAAAATTAGCTCTCGAGCTTAGTAAGTGCTGAATCGGAGCCGAGGATCGGCTCCGAACCCATCCAGCAAGAAAGAAGGCGAGAGAAGACAACTAACATGGAACGTTATGGTAGGTACATAACTTCTTATTTTCAACATATTGTGAGTAAAATCAAAACTACTATATGAATGCACTTCTGTAGTATCCATAGCAGACAGAGTTAGGATTGCATACTTCAAACTCTAAGTGTGGTACAGTTGCATAGTTTAGTAGTTGCCAGGTGATATTTTAGTGTGGATTTGAATTGTTGCATGTTATTTAAAAGCCTCTTTAGGTTTAGAAGTTTGTCCCATGCCTTGGAGATGGTGACAGAGAATAGAGTCACCATAGTAATTATTTTATTTATTAGCAACAGTTTGTTTAAGTTCTGAGGCTCTTAGGATTCTGTTTGGTAATTGCCATTGGATGAGACTTGACAGCAAAGGTGTTTTAAGTGGATGGTGAAGTATTTTGTGTGCTGTGAGTAGCTAGTTAAGGGTAATGTGTTGTGGAAACTCAAGTCAGTTGAAGGTAATGAGCACCATGGAGTGGTGGGAGCAGTTTGGGAGGCTGTGTGTGAATTTGCTAATTTTGTCGTAGGTACTTTCTAGTTTGCATTTGGTGGAAGAGTTGAGATATGTGAATATTGTTGCAGCGTATATGAGGGTAGGGAGGAGGCACCTATTTCTTTACCATGATCACTTAGCAGCTGCTTTAGTCTGTAAAGAAAGCCTAGTCTGTTTGCAGTGTGTCTTTTATGACTATGGTGTCAATGTGTAGGTCAAATTTTAACTTATCAATGATAACTCCTAGTAATTTTGTGTTGGTGATGTTTTCATTTTTTGTTTTGTTTGAGGAAATCATCTTAATGTCAGTGAAGGGATAAGATTGTTTGGTTTTGTTGGAGTTTAATACCAAATGAGATTTATTTAGACACTTTCCTAGAGAGGAGAAAGTTTCCTGTGTGTTGGTTTCTGTGATCGGAAGATGTGTAGCTAAGCAAACTAAAGCTGAGTCATCAGCATATTGTATTATGTTAGCAAGTTTTGATACCTTGCACATGTCATTAATGAAGATATTGAAAAGTATTAATACATAAGACAGAAAAGGATCCTGAAGTCTGGTCCTCTTATCCCTGCATCTCAGTTGTGAATCCTGACTACATGGTGTTTTTGCCAGTTTTGACAAAGTATCTTCCTCCATAAGAAAATGAATGAAGGGTGTTCTGAAGAAGTCGAAGTACTAGGACAAAAGTGCTCAATAAATACTTTCTATGTTTTTCTTGGATGATATATTTCATCGTCTTCAGACTGGTACATCTATAAGGGTTTGCAGAGATGATGTGGACCTTTTCTGTGTTATTAGTACTGTTTTGGGTTGTACGGTTACACACCTTTTTGACTAAAACAGCTGAAGATCTTTCCTCCTGTTTTCACTTATACTCAAGAATAAGACAAGGGTAACCCATGTTTCCTCTATTCTTTATACTACACATTAAGTTTTTACGTCAAGCAAGAGATCTCCGGATGAGGCATCAAGTGCAACTTGGGGTTGTTTGCCAGTGAGTTGGTCCTATACTTGGGTAGGGTTGAGTCTTCATTTCCAGAGAACTGGCCTCTGCTAAGTTATTCTGGAATTTCAGAAGGTACAAATTAAATCCTTCTGAGTCGGAGCTAAGTAGTTACATTTTTGCCCTTATAGCATTTGAAGGAACACTTCCTCTCACGCCTCTCAGCCGTCAAGATTTCCACAGAATGGCCAGATTTTTCTTCATATTGTTGTCTACTCCTCATAAAATATGTGGTTTCCTGGCAAATCACTGAGGATAGAAATCACTAAATAATGATACATATTTGATTTTCAGGTTTTATATCTTTCAAAAACTGCAAGACAAGAACATCTGTTATTCTAACAACTTTCTGTTTATAAGAGCAATATTTAAAAATCTCTCTCTGTTTTGGGGCCTTTGTTCCTCCTTCCCATTATTTTAAACATTGCCCAAATTTCTTGTGCTAAGAAGCTGAGAGGTATGTCTGCCCATCAAATGTGAGTCTAAACCCAATCAAGTATTTGTATGCTGACATGAGACTTTTAATCCACCCAAATCCCCTGTATAAAAAAACTTTGCTCCTCAGCAGTCCTCTAAAACACAACTAACCTCAGTTTCTTCCTCCAGCTTATAAATATATAATCTCGATGCTCACAGTATCTGCATTAAGATATCTGACCCTCATGCATGGAATGAATTTCATCAATCCCACATCCTAATCATCAGTGAAACCTAGTTAACACCTAAAATTAACAATGAAGAAATCATTCATCTCAGTTATATCATCATTAAGAAAGACTGAATTGGTAAACAGGCTGGGGGCATGGCTATCATTATTCAAGCCACCTTTCAAATCTCCATATACACCTCCCAACTATTGCACAGTATAGCAATGAAAAAATACTTTTAGCCAAACTCAACCTAAACAGTCAGAAATCCATAATCACTGGAGCCACCTACATCCACCCCCCCCCCAAAGAAAATTCCAAGACTACTGAAAACAAACTTAGCTACTTATCATCTACATTTAGCTAAGAAAGCATCCTGTTTCGTGACCGTAACATAGACTGGACATCTGGCAAACCTAATTCCACTCCCCCTAATATTAACTTCTATAATTTTGCTTAGCCAATCCAAATATCAGTCTGATTGACAATGCATCCAAAAACGTCCATATTAGACTGCATACTGTCAACCAATCCTGAAAAAAAATAAACTAGTCAGCAACCTCCCAGTCTCTGTTAGAGATTGTCACCCCTCCTATATCAACAGGTAATACCACAAGCCCCCCAAACCACTATACTTCAACTCCATGAGAAACATAACTAATTTTAATAAATCCATATTTAATGATGCAGTTAAATGATGCGACTGGAAACCCCTCGTGTCTGCCTCTAAATGTAGCTGTCAGTCACCTTAATAATTCCCTCTTAAACATACTAAACCAAAATGCCCCATTTGTGTGTAAAAAAATGAAAATAAATTTTGCCACATGGCAAACTAGTGAAACTAAATAACTCATGAGATAGAGTCAATGCCTGGAAACAATGGCACAAAGCTAGGACCTACGCCTGCCTAGATACAGATATATATTGGTGCCTCAGAAAATGTACAAAGGCACAACTTAGTTATGATAGAAAGAACTTCTTCTCCACAAACCACACCATGCATACAAAAAACCCAAAAGATTTTGGCAAAATATAAACAATTTCCTAAAACCAGACAGAAGACTCACCCCAAATCCTTTCCCGTCTGAAACCAGCCAGGAGATTGTAGACAAATTCAGCAAACCCTTCATATCCAGTATTATACTTAACTCAAACAGTAATAACCTATACCCACCATATCTACCCCCAGACCATAGCTTCACACCCCAACTCAATCCCCAACTCAGTCTAACAACCCTCCAAATACCATCAAAACATGCATTAAAAAACTGAAACCCACAGCACTAGCTTCTAACAACCTGCCATCTGAATACCTCATTATAGCTGCTGACACCATTTGTTACCTTGTATCTCTCTTAATTAATAGATCCATTATAGAAAACTTACATCCAAGTCCTATGGAAAGCTTGATTCGTAATCCCATTACATAAAGATGGCACAGAGCTGTTAAACTGTTGCCCTATAGCAGTCCTTCCTCCCTTCTCCAAAGTACTTGAAAAATGCATACATCAGCACTTCCTGGAATGTCTCTTTGGTAATCAATTACTTTCTCCTACCACACATGGTCTTTGACCCCCACCCCCACCACTTCCTGGAATGTCTCTTTGGTAATCAATTACTTTCTCCTACCACACATGGTCTTTGACCCCCACCCCCACCACAGCACCGAAACTGCCCTACTACATTTCCCAGATAGCATTAATCAAAGTAAAAACCCAGGTAATAATGTCTCCACTGTTTTCCTGGACTTGTCAAAAGTCTTCGACACAGTCTCACATCAACTACTCCTCCAAAGACTAAATCTTGTAGTCCTCACAACTGCCAGTCTGTAAAATGGAATGACTCCTACTCCACTTTCCTTTCAAATCACTGCAGGAGTCCTTCAAGGCACCATATTTAGACCAAGATTAAGGGATGTTCCTTTTTGGATTCCTCTAAACTGTTCTGTTAAAGCACTGAGACCACACAGAATTATACAGTAATGTACATTTTGACTGAAATACTCCCTTTGCATTTAGAAACTTTGAACGTCTGTATTTAATTTTAATTTGTTTCCTGTATCTCTTCTTTAGGTAATCTGATGAAATCCTTGGCAGTCCCTTAGTCCCATCATTAAAAGTTTTATAGAAAAGTGACCCAATTGTGAACTCATGAATGATTCTTCCATGAGTGACTTTGTGTAACTAATAGCTACCATTGTCATTTGCCCCAGCCAGCACTACCACATTTAATACACACCACAATAAAAGATGAGCTCCGTCTTTCTCACATCCCTGTGTAATATGCTGAATACCATTTTCTTCACAGTCTTTAAATGCCTTTACTTTTGTCAAATACATTAGAATACTCAGAATCACAGGATCTATTCTGGCTCAGGGTCTGTCTTGAATTCTAGCAGATGGTGGTCAGAGAATATGACTGGCTATATTCTAAACCCATTTTCCAGTACAGTTTGTTCAGTGGTCATGAAATAGATCCAATTCCATTGTAATTTACCGCAGTGGGAGAAGCTGGGTCAGTGGAATTGGATAACTGGATGCCACCTACCCATTAGTGACTCAGAAGTCATGCAGTGTTCAAGGGAAGCGAATAACTGTGGGCGGCTTGGTGCTTGGTCTAATTTCAATCCACTTCCAGCAATCTGCTTTCTGCAAGCACATTAATGTAGGCTATCAGTGTCTTCAGCAATATTAAAGAAGAACAGAGAGAGACATACAAACTACCGCATGTACATCACATGCCTCGACGATATGCTGTGGCAACTGTGAATCTATTTTCAGACAATCATAAAATCTTGGATATTGTAAAGGAGAAAATCTGTTTAATTGTTATTCTGTCACATCTCTCTGAGGGATATGACAAGGCAGCTTTTATACTGTAATCAAATTTCTATCATTTTTGATGCTCATCAGGAGGCAGATATATTTTCTGTAGAAATGCTAGATGGAGATTGTATGTCTAATGGACAGGAAGATTCTGTGTCATTTAAACAGCCTCTATCAACCATTAAAATGACGTCATGTGGTAATAGGTATAACTTGTATGCTATGGTAACAGCAGTCCACAATGCTTATAATGTTGTATATTCCTATCACAAATTTGACTTTAGGTCCTTCTGATATTACTATTCTTATAAGATGATTTGGGTGCAAATAATTAGAAACAGTTTTAAGTAAAATAAATAAATAAATAAACAAACAGAAATATTTATATTTCAAACCGCTAATAAATTTTTCTTTAACTTCAGGGGACAAAAATTCCCTTTAAGACAGGCCTAGAGTTGTTAGCTTAAAAAGGTAAGACCACCCCAAAAAATCTTCCAGCCAGTAACAGACCTGTTCAGTCTTCTTGAAGAGTTAGCGAAGTCCTGGCACAAATGCAGACTTTAGAAGAAAGCCTGAAAGTGCACTCCATATGACCAAAAACTTAGGACATTAAAACTAGCCAAGGAATATATGTAACCCATAATAGTTTGGGAACGGTGAGGATATCACTGTGGTTACTGACTAATGGGGAGTGAGTTGTATACCTGACATATAAAAATGTTAGAAGTTATGATGACAGTGTCACATTGTGACTAACCTGGCTTCATTGTTTGGCCCTTGCAACTTGTGGTTTCTGATCTTGGGTTCACTCTAACCTGTGGGCCACACCTGTAAGACAGATGGAGGGAGGGTCATATGGCATGGATGATTATCACATCATGATAAGAACCCAAAAAATGTTTGATTTATCATTCACCATGATCCTCCTAGGTACCCATAACCGCTTAATAAGCTCTTCTTTTGAACATAGTTCACAAAGCACACCAAAATCCCACTAATCCTGCCATAAGGTTTGTTCTGTTATACTAGTCTTTCTTCAGTCTATCAGTACTTCACTATCTGTTATTCATGTGTCGAATCAAGACTGGTAATATTTATAACAGAAACTTCTAAAAGCCATGTCACCTTCTGCATCTTTGGGCATGCCAAAACGTTGCATTTTGTCTGACTTCCCAGTTCTTCTGATCTTCCATTGTCTCCTCAAAGACTGACATATAGCAGTGTGTGGTCCATCCTGATGTAGCCATGGAAATGGCCCTATTTTTTTTGTGTTTAAAATATTTCTCTGCTGTCATATCAGAGAGGTCGTAATGGTAGAGTACAACTCAGCTGTCATCGCTTTACGTTTGTGCATTATGTCTTCAGATAAGAGCTGTATATCCTCATCCTGTATTGATAACATTTTCAGGCCAGATCTGTTGTGCCTATAGGGCAGTTAAGGGCTTAGTAACAATGCAAAGTGGGTATTTTACTTTAGGTGCTTCCTGATACTTTTTTTGTCATTCTACCTATTCATTTTATATGCAATAGGTCTAATAAAATGAAAAGCTTCACTTCTTTTCTGCTATTTTTATAGCAGTAGTTACTACTGATTTTTAAGTTTTCTTGTGCTTAGCAAAGTATATCACAGTGCTTGCAATGCTCTCTGACAGCAAGAAAAGTGTTGCTCTCTTTTTTACAAAGCAACCTAAACCAACTATTGTAAATCAGGTTTGGCTGTTCGTATACCTTTTAGTTTCCAGATAACATTTGAAGGCTTATAGGCTTTGATCAGTTCATACATAAAGTGTAGAATAGTAGATATAATCAAGAAAATAATGTCCCTAAACAGAGTAGGTTTTGTTTATAGGACCTTTACAATATATTTTATACTGTCACTTATCATTTTCACAGACTGTACCTTTGGTTGTATGCAAAATGGTTCCTATATATTCTTTGGCTGGTTTCTAGGGGTATAGCCAGGAATTGTACATTTGAACACTGTATTATATATCATCTTCTAGAATGCAGTTCCAACCTAGTCAGTACAAGTTTTTCAGTATGTATTTTCAATACTGACAAAATCCTGAAATGCAGCCATAAGAAAAAAAATCTAACAAAGCATTCAGGAAAAAAAGTTAGTTAATAAAATGTATAAATTACTGAAATAAAACCATGTCAAGAATATGAGGGATTTCTTTTTGAATTATTTTAGCACATTTCATCTTGAAAACTAAAAAAGTCTTTCGGCTTTTCCTGGTTAGGGGTCGCCACAGCAGAACACCGGTCCGCTAATGATTGGCAGTGGAATTTTACGGTGCCGAGTTGCCAGCCCGATGCTCAACCTTCAAAGAAGGCACACCCATTCATGCACGCACCTACCCGCATGTCTTTAAATGTCCCTCGACCATGGGGAGGACATGCAGACACCACAGATTAGGCACTCCAGCCAAGAACCTCTTGCTGTGAGGCAACAACGCTAACAGCTGCACCACTGCGGCCTCATTTCATCTTGAAAACTAATTTGATTATTTTAAAAAATATATATCCTGGCAAAGAAAATATATAGCAATATAAAGCCATGTTAAGTATGTTTCAATTTCTTTCTAAATGATTATAACACATTTTATTGCACAAAATAAATTGGCATGCATGATGTGTATCTGGTTATTCCCCTCTCTATAATGTTCATTGGTGGCTTGGATGTCCGTTTATCTCTTGAATAAGTGGCCCTAATCTCTTACTCTTCTGGTGTATCCATTATCAGTAATTTTTAGATCCTGATGAAGAAGTCATGTTAGCACAAAAGCACATGTAGCTACATTCTAAAATTGATGTTGGTCCAGAAAAGGTATCTTATCACCTTTTTATTCCAGTATTTCCTGTAGATAGACCAGCATGGCACTTCTCTTTTTTTTTGGGGGGGGGGGGGGCTATGACTGGTCTGTAGCTCTTTTCCTTTAAATTAACTCACTCATGTTTTAATGGCTTACCTAACAGATTATTTAATATCCAGATGGTGGCAGTACCCCTCTGTACTGAAAACCTGTTCTGCTTGATTAAGTTCATCTTGGTAGGTAGTATGCTCACCTTTGATGCAGGAAGATAAGAAGGTGCTGTGGGTTATCTTCATATATGTGGTACCTGGAGTAGTGCTTTAGTACTGACAACTGCACTATGGCAAGAGGGGTGTGCTGCATCCCTGAGCTGATATCCTTAATATGTACTGCAAAACTGAGATTCCTGCTTCCTGTTCTGGTGGTAGCTCAGCTGGATGTAAAGGATCCCATGAGACTTATCCATGGATGGCTCATATGACTAAGCTGCTGGGTTGCAGTCCCTCAAAAATATAAGATCTTTGGATTGCAGTCCCTCAAAATAAAATAACTTATTATTTTTGTATTTATTGATTTGTTTTTTTAGTTTTTGCTTACCAGTACTCTGCTGTGAATCTCACATGTGGAGTAGCACATGTACAGAGTTCTAATTGCCATTTTAAAAACGTATCTTACTCAATTAGGCTGTTTTCAAAATAACCCAGCATTTAAATATACACCCCAGAGAGAATAAGGTGAGTTTACATTATTACAGAAATTGCTGCCATTTCAGAATGGTGGAAATAGTGCTTCAATGGGTGCTGGTTGGGCTGCTAGACAAAGCATTTAGCAACCATTTCCCACTAACTCAGGCTACATCAGCTGACTGATGCTGGGATAGCCTGAGAATCATGTGAAAGAAAGCTGTAACAGCAGTACTTGTGGACTAACTCAGACAGAGCACGGCATGTTATTTTTTAATTAAATGCTTATTTAGAATCAAATACTAATGTGCTATGCTGTGTGACTGTGATCCTGTTCAGCTGCTATTAGAATATGTATTTTTTCTTTAAGTTGAGTAATAGTTTCTGTCTGTGTGTGTGTGTGTGTGTGTGTGTGTGTGTGTATACCAAACCTTCTTAATGCCGAATGTAAAATACCAACAAACAATAATATTGAGAGGAAAACTGTTTCCTCTCCCAATTTTAAAACTAAAACTCCCCATAACTCTAGCCTCAAATTTGTCTGAATAGTGACAATGTTATGGGAAGGTTATGATGACATTAAGGAGCAGGGCTAGGGTTGAGGGAAGGGGCAGCATTAGGGTTAGGGTTAGCACCCATTACTAAAGAGGGCAGGGGATTCCACCCCACTGCTCCACTCTAGTAATGGCTGCTAACCCTAACCCTAAATAATTCCCTTCCCCCCAACCCTAACCCTACATCTTAACATCATTAAAACCTTCCCATGACACTGCCACTACAAAAGACAGACTCAGATACACAGCCATTCACAAACACATACATACATCACCGCATCTATCCACTAACATAACCTTTACCCTTATCCTTACCCTAAAGTACACAAATTTGGACAAACACCCATCTTTCACTCATCCCTGACCCTAACCATAACTCACACACACACACAAAATCTCTTCCACAACCCCACTTACCAATATCAACATTCAGTATCATCAACCTATCCATCATTCAGCCATCCATACCATCAGCATGAAATCACAACCCTGCATTTGTCAAACAAATGTACTTTTGGTCAAATGCAGGGATTACAGTCAAATTTGTAATTATGGATGCATCTGTGCAGGGGGGACATTGCCATAGGTTATACGCTATGCATCTGACAAAAACTAGCTGCAATATATCACTGTGGACATTAAATATTCATTCATTTGTTCACAATCAGACATCTGAGGTGTACTTAATAAAGTGGCTACAATTGAAAGACACGTGTGTGTGTGTGTGTGTGTGTGTGTGTGTGTGTGTGTGTGTGTGTGTGAGGGGGGATTGTAAGTGAATTGCAGTATATGCCCCTGATAGCAACAAGCTCAAATGTATTACTGTGGCAATTTCTGTATTTATTCATTCATTTTTTATCAGTATCAGACATCTGAGGTGCACACAGTCATTAAAGTAGCTGTAACTGGCAGGCACGTGTCAGTATGTTGTGCATGCAGGGATATTGCAGTGGGCTGTTACTGTATGCATCTGACAGCAACAAGTTGAAATACTTTCCTGTCACTATTTATGCATTTATTCATTCATTTGATCAGAGTTTGCCATCTGAGCTATACATAGTTAACTGGCTGTAAATATTTGTCATATTTGTCAAGGGCAGACTGTGGGTAAAATTGACTGAACCCTGTTATTTGATCACTAATAAATAGTCGCCAATCTGACTTGTCAGTGTTTTTGAGTAAGACAACCTGAAAAATATTATGTGATCATTATTATTACTGTTTTTTTTTTCATTTGTTAACAATTAAACATTTGTAGTGTTTACAGTCAATAATGTGTGTGTATACAATCACATACCAAAAGGCAAAATTCAAGCTGTTCCACATTTTCAAATTTGGATACCCCAAATTACACACTGATTGGTTTTTCAAACACTCAGTAACAAGTTAATAATCAATTGCTTTGTATCATATAAATGTGTGCATGTGTGTGTATACATACATATATTTTTTGAACACCTGTTTTGCTGAAACAAGTAATTAGGTTTGTATTGGGGAGTATTTGTGTGTGTGTGATCTATATCTTTCTATATCTATATCTACATCTAACTATAGAGAGATGTACATATACTGTATTTTGGTTCAGTAGTAGTCATAATTCATCATGGGTTTATAAACATGTGAGATGAACTGAACTTAAATTTTATTTTCTTACCAAAGCAGGTAAAAACATAAATCATAAATTAAATGCATTCTTTAAAACAGTAATTGCGGCTTTGTGCAGAATAAGAGTTCACTATTGCTCCATTCCCATGCAACATAGCCCATACAATGTTTCTTAAAGCTGGCCACAAAATTTCCAGAGCTCGCGTGTATATTCATGAAATCGACCACTCCTGCAGTAGCCTTAGTTATATGAGTTATATCCTGCAAGGATATAACATCCAACCAGCTTCCAAAGCTTCAGGGTGCATTCCATGGATGCAAACCATTAGACAGTTAGAGCTGAGCAGTCTAAAAACACAAGTTTGAGCACCAAGCCTTTCAAAGCATTCCCGCCCCTAGAGAAAGCTCTCCTCTGTGAACTTTCATGGATCGACAGTCAACATGTGCTGTTTTTTTGCTGGGCATATAGGTTCCCTTCGGAGAAAAACCTTCCACATAAAAAAAATGTTGTTTAAATATACTTTCCTGCTTAAGAAAGTTATTTTTAATCTGGGAATTTCTATTTTAGTGGATTGTCACAGGATTTAACTGTACTTCAGTTTAAAAGTTATCTATAGTAGTTATAAACCATTTTTTTGTGGAGAAGTTTATTTTACTTATTTTTTGGGGGGGGGTTGGAAAAGTGTATTAAAGTACTTTTTACTTTGCTTTTATGGAGGAAAAAGTGACTTTTAACTACTTCAGATTTTTACTGGATTATGCAGCTTGTTTTCCATGGGAAAGTGGTGCTATTGGCTTGACAATGGGGCAAACTACTTGTCCTATGGTCAGTCTTTCTTTCATCCAAAAAAATAAAAACTTAAGCAAACAGCCTTTGCCACCACAGTAGGCTAGCAATTTGTCTTAGCCACAGGAGGATGACTCTGCTGTGGTCAAAACCGTGTCTTCAAACCACTCATCTTTTACCCTGGATACTTCTGGTGTATCACCTACAGCTTCTATGAACTGGGGGTTAGCCACCTCCTCTACAGCAGTTGGAGACCATTTAGTGGGGAAGGGGGAGCTACTTTTAACAGTCTTGGGAGAGGGAACAGGATAGGCTTCTCTGTTTGTTCAGAACATTCTGCTTATCCCTGAGGATGCTGCCGCTGCCATTAGCAACACATTTTCCAGTGAAAAACAAACAGAAAACTAAACATGCATTTACTCTACCTCAAATTTCCCTAGACAGGAGTAGTTTACTAGATTTGGGTCAAGGTCTAATTTAGGCTAGCATTCCTTCTTATAAGGTGGTTTCTGGTAAAAGAAAGAGGTATGCTGCTTTTCCTGAAGAGATTTAATATTTTGAATCTAGAGAGGAAGATGAAGGGACAGATACAGGGTTTTCTCATCAGATTTTTTATTCAGACTCAGAGGAGAACATAGATGCTGATTCTCCCCGTGGGGATTTCTCTTTTTCTGAGAGACAGATTCAATAAATCCTACATTACATGTACATGATATGTATTCAAAAACATTTTAGCACATTTTTTTGTTTTCTAGTCACTCAGAAAGATTACACTAAGTGTACATTTAGGTTACACTTTGTGGTAACCTTTATGAATCCCTGTCAGTATATAAAGCTGCAGGACTATCAGAAGGAAAACTAAAATTAGAGTCTGTTCACTCAAAACGGTGTACACTTGTGTACACTTAGTGTAGGCGTTATTGAATCCCAGGGTGAGACTATTTCCAAAATGAGCCAGTGTGTTCAGTGGGAGTATACAGGTTTCTCAATCCCTCTGAAAACACTGAGCTGTAACAGATGGAATTTCCAGAACCTTCACTCATCCCTTCAGTGCTGCCAGCTTTGAAGGATGTGTGTCACTGCCTGCAATTTTCTTTACAGTCAGCCTGCTGCCCCTAAATAAGCAGATAGGTTGTATAACGTTCTTGAGTCATTTACATTTTATACTCTCCCCAAACCTGACCAATCAGGTGTAGCATTTGTTAATTCTACTGCCGGTTAACATTTAGTGAATAGGATGGGAAAATAACATACGTATGGGAAAATGTATACTTCTACAACTTTGATTTTCAGAATTTTGAATTGTCCGGCTCATATTTTAAAGTTTATTCTGACTAATTGTGAAAGTATGAGCAATGTTTTACCTGCAGTTTCTTCTTGTGAGGAAAAATTGCTTTAAATGGTTTAATTTCTTCCATTTTACAGGCCACAACTCATTGTTTAAAGTGTGTGTGTATGATTCTTTGATACTTCTTCCAGGGCTATGGCCACTGGTACTGTTTTGAGGAGGTTTGCCTGGCTGCATTCTCAGAACCTCCCAGGTGATGTAAAAAAATTACATCATAAATTCTCCTCTAGAGAGCAATTTCGTTTTTGCTTCCTCTGCTGCGGGGGTTATTAAAAAGTATGATGAGGGGTGAGCTGATATAGGCTGTCTCTAAGATTTTTCAGCCCTCCTTTTCCATATTTTCTAAGGGATCCACTAATCCCTCGCCCAGTTTTGGCAAGAAACAAAATAAGCCATCTCAGCAAAATGCTGGTAAACAGATGTTTAAGAAGAAATGGTAAGAGGAACCCCCTTACCATTTCTGATTCAGAATACAAGAACCCCCCCAAACCAAAGACAGTGCAGCAAGCCAGAATGACTATTTAAAGGACCTTGTCCCACCTCCCACACTGGCAGCCCCCTTTCTCTTCCAGGAAGAATGAATCTCCACTTTTGTCTTTGGCAACAGATACCTTCAGACAAATGGGTTCTGAAGATCATTTATCGAGGTCACAGATGGCAGTGGGAGGAAATTCCTCTTTTCCATGGGGTAATTCCTCATCTACCAGATAATACTCCTTTATTTTCACTGGTGCTTCAACACATGTTGTCTCAGGGAATGATAGAGCAAGTTCCTCCTTCCCTGATTGAGAAACATTTTTATTCAAGGATGTTTTTGCTGCAAAAGAAAGAAAATGCTTGGAGACCAGTTTTGGATCTTCTTCCCGAAACCAATTTATGATAGTGTTCAAGTGCAAAATGCTTTCACTTCACAACCTGTTACCCCTTCTTCCTTATTTAAGTTTCCTGGTAACAGTAGATTTAAAAGATACTTATTATCACATCACTATTCTTCCAGACTTCAGGCTTTTCTTAAGTTTTGTGTGTCTGTATGTCGAGATCACATTAATTGTTCTCTGTCTTATCTTTTGGACGGACTACCCACTGCACCAAGAGTGTTCACAAATTGTCTAGTTCCAGTTGTAGCTTATTGCAGGCTACAGGGTATCCATAATTTTCCATATTTAGATGACTTGCTCATCTTTGCAGTCTTTTGCAAAGTGTCAGGAATCTCTTACTTGCGTGAGGGATCTCTTAGACAAGTTGGGATTCCAGGAGAAAATTCAAACATCTTTTTTTTTACTTCTTTACACAGTATTGTGCTTCTAGTGTGTCTGGCAGACACCTAAGTTCAAATGGCTTTTCTCTCACAGGAAAAAGTAGATCTATAGCTAGATCTGTTCTAGGGTTTTTCCACTCAAACCCTTGTCACTGCTAGAGAATACCTTAAGACTGTGGACCTCATGGCATCTATGATTCTCATAATAACCCTGGCAAGACTCCACATGAGAAAGATACAGTGGTAACTGAAGTGTCTTTGGTCACCAACACTCACAATCTTTTCAAATCCCAGTTTTTGGGTTTGTCTGAAGAGAAATCACTCTGTGGAGACAGCAGAAATCCATACATCTAGTCCCCCCCACTTCAAAGCCATCACCACAAATGCCCGATACTTTGGTTGGGGAGCAGTTTCAGGAGGAGAATAATCTTCCTCCAACTCTCTTTAGCTGCGTAGCAGTGCCACTCAACTGAAAATGCCTTGTCCACTTAGAGATGCTGGAGACTCCTCCTTATAAACCCTTCTAGGGTTTGTGATAGAAGCACACCAATCCCGCTGAGTTTCAGGCCACAAATTAAGCTGTTTTTCCCCTCATATGACTTCCTTTTTCCTGTCTGTGAAGCTTCTGTGTTTAGTCAGTAACACACGTCCTCAAGTGTACAACATGGGTTTAGTTAGGGCCTTCCTACTTTCTTCACTACTCTGTCTAGTATACAAATAAGGCAAAACAGTCATGGTGTTTCTCTCTTTTGATATATATACATATATATATATATATATATACACATATACACACATGCATGCACATGCACATGCACACATGTATATATATATATATATATATATATATATATATATATATATATATATATATATATATATATACATATACACATATACACACATACACACACGCATGCACACGCACACACATGTATATATATATATATATATATATATATATATATATATATACACATATACACACGCATGCACATGCACACGCACACACGTAGGTATATATATATATATATATATATATATATATATATAAATATATATATATATATATATATATATATATAGATATATATATATATATATATATATATATATATATATATACACATATACACACACGCATGCACACGCACACACACGTATATATATATATATATATATATATATATATATATATATATATATACACATATACACACACGCATGCACATGCACACACACACGTATGTATATATATATATATATATATATATATATATATATATATATATATATATATACACATATACACACACGCATGCACACACGTATATATATATATATATATATATATATATATATATATATATATATATATATATATATATATATATATATATATATATATATATATATATATATATGTAGAGGCAGATAGAAAGAGAATGGCACACACTCATATAAAGAGATAGATATGTATGGACTGTACTCTTGGCAGGGCTAGTCACTTGGCAGTATGAACGTTGGCTGTAGATGATTGTCACTGTTGAAGTGATACCCTGATCCCATGTGCAAAAATGGGAAAAGGGGTTGTGGATGGATGCATATATGGATATATGGACTGCACTCATTAGGTAGGATATTGGGAGGTCTCTACAGTGGGTAAACTATCGGGTGTTCTTCTCTTGTGATCACTAGCTTGTAGTTATTGTTTCTCTTATAGGTTCATAGCTAGTTATTAGGCTGTTTGTGAGGATCCTAAAAAGCCTAGCCTTACATTACCAAGGAAGTTTTTATCCCTTATATTTTCCATACAAATAACCTTGACATGGTCCAAACAAAGGTATGTTGGAATATTTACGTTTCCCCTAGCCATGAGGGACAGGAGTGCTACCAGGGGGAATATGCAGTTACCAATCATTTGTCCAAATCAAATCTGAATAGTGTAAGAGAAGCACTTGGCTTTTGGAGAGTGGAAGACAGTGACATAGAAGTGATGTTCTCTGTGATGCATACCTACTCCTCCAACATGTTCTTTTTATTTTTCAAAAGAGACTGAGATCCCTTGAGCAGGTCTTTATGATACCACTGGGCTTGCAAATTGGTAATAGGTCTGACAGAATAGGAACTGTTGAAGCTCTGTACATGAGGCAAGTTCACCTCTAGTAGCTTGCTGGATACTAAGAAGAGAGACAAGGCTTTGAGATGGTCTGCCTAGTTTTTACAATTTAGGCACTTGATTTTTTTTTAGTGAGAAAGCATTCTGGTCATTTCTATTTTGGCAAGTGTTTGTACAAGTACATACCATAAGGGGCATTATACTCAATGATCGGCCCACATACCATAAGGGGCATTATACTCAATGATCGGCCCAATGAGTGCCAAGTACAGTTGAATGGTTACATCCCTAGATCTGGATGTATTACCTTTAACTATAAATTGTGCAATGAATAAGAAATAAGAACTTCCATACAAACAGTGCATACATGGTAATCAAATAACAGTTCATTGTTGACATAGGTTTCCTGATTCATAACGATGGGATGAATTTCCAGGGGTGTGTTATCAATGTGATAGTTACAAGGGGAGCTGTGCTTACCAAAGCATATGATAATACACTTCTTAGCATTTAGTTTTGTCCCATAGTTTTTACAATAGTGATCTGTTCATAATAGGCCCCCTTTGAGGATTTTGGTGTCCTCTGGAGAGATTATGATGGCACAAAGTCTTCAGCCATTGGCAAACGTGGCTAGCCACAAGCCCTTAATATTAGTTTTGACTTCTGACAAGTAAATTCCAAAGATGAGTGGTGCAAGGAGTGAACCCTGAGCTGATCTGCTATTGACAGCTCTTTTGGAGGAGGTCCAGCTGCCCACCCTAACTTCCTGAGTTCTATTTGTGAACCATTTTGCTATCCAACAAGTTACATATGGGCCAAGGTTTAGCTGAGAGAGTGTATTTATGATACCCACATATAGGATAGTGTCAAATGCCTTTGCAATGTGTAGATATGCAGTGTGCCTTGTTGTACCCACATCCATTGCTTCAGTAACTTTTTGAAGAAGTCACATTTGACAAATTCCAATTGGGCTGAGTAGAGAATCTGTATGTTACATGTATCCATATTTATTAATGTCATAATAATTCTCTCCATAGCCTTATGGATGTGACTGTTCAGGCTTATAGGTATATAACTGCAGCCATTGAAGTCCCACCTTTGTGCAAGGGATTGATTGTTGCTGTCCTCCATTCATCTGGCATGAGATCTCTTGTGAGGTTGATATTGAATAGCTTCTGTGCGGATCATTCAGTTCATGTTTCAGGCTGACCAGTAGGCAGCATGGCATGTTATCTAGGTTCATAGTCGTAGTGTTCTTGGCCTTAGGTAGCACCTTGAAAACTTGCTTTTGGAGGGTTTGAGGGCGATAGATGTGGGTATGTGATTAGAGAATACCTGGGGGGAGCTAAATTTGTCCACTAGTAGATTGGCTATGTCCTTTGGGGTGAGTATATAATGTCATTTTCTTTTAGTTCTGCATGGTGTTGGGCATTGTTTCTGATATTTTTAACATAATTAAAGAAGACTTTGTGGTTATTCTTCATGTGAGTGGCTATTTCACCTCATATCTGGTTTTAGTTGATTTGATCAAGGTCTTGAGATCCTTGTTTAGTTTAGCAAGAACATTTTTAGCATCTTGAGAGTTAGATTTATTTTTTGTGTAATATGCTTTTTCTTTTATTACAGTCTGTTTGTATTTGGATTCTACCATGGGGGTTATTTTTTAATTTGGCATTATATTTATTTATGAGGGGAACAGATGTGTTTATGCAGCTATTTGCACATGTGTAGAATTTGGCAGTGCAAGATTCCATATAAACAGTGGGATCGTTGAGGTAGCAGGACCTTTTGAATATGGTCAGGTCATCACTCAATTTTAGTAGATTAGCCTTTGCATTGTCTCAGAATACTGAATTATTGGAAGATGCTTCTGGCTTCACTGTTAAGCTGAATGTGACTGACCTGTAGTCCAATTTGACTAGGGATGAAGTTACAGTTGATGATAACTAACTATTGTAGAAGTCCAGAAATCTCTGGGCATACATGTTTATGTATAAGTCTTCCAGTTTATGGATGGGTAGTTGAAGTCTCCTAGGAGAATGATGCCTAGCTTAATACATAGAGACTCCATACTAGTTAGGTAGAAGGTACAGGCTGTGGGGGAGACATAGAGGAAGGGGATCCTTTAGTTACCAAAGTGTTTTTTTAATAGTAAAATGGAAGTGCAGGAGTTCTAGGTCATTGTGTTGTATAACAAGTCTGGAGATGAAGAGGACTTTTAAGAATATAGAGAGACCTGGCATTCATTGCTTTTGTATAATGTGGTGGGCCTGAATATGTAATAGGGACTCAAACCCTGCACTGACGGAGCTCTTTCAGTGGTTTTGAACCAAATCTGTGTGATGATGCATATATCATTTTTTCCAGGATAAGGTGTGCTTGTAGGGAGCAGAGTTTCTTTCTTTAGGCTGCTAGCACTGAGTAACAATACCTTAATTTTATCTGGATTCTGCTGAGTTATATTGGAAGTTTTGGAAGACTGGCAATACCTAAAAAAGAAAGTATGGGAGTGGACAAAGATGTAGCTTATATATATGAAAGTCTGGGGGGAGAGGTGCATACCATCCTTAGCAGAGCATTTGGGACTGCCTGCCATCTCTTCCCAGGCTAATTTATATTGCACCCCCTTTGAATGACACCAGAAGCTAAGTCAATTGTTGAAGTCAGTAATATTTTGTTCATATTGAGACATACTTTTTGGTGATGATAGATTGCTGCTCAAGGTTATGTTCATACCAGACTTAGACACCCATTCTTCCATTCCACATGAGGTGCAAGCCATGGCAGCGTATGTCAAGAGAGAACAGTGTACCATGCCCCACTTCCCCGCTCCCATTTGTTGTTTTCCTTCACTTGCACAGTTTGCATCTTGATTCTTATGTTCATCATGGAAAAGTTCCCATATTCATTGCTTGGAAAATGCAAGCATCTAAGTGTTTAAATGGCCACAAGTTAATGATCCAACACATGTACTAATTTTGCCTCTACTGTTTAGGTAAGTAAATTACATCAGTTAAGGTCATAAGTGCCATTGGTTTAATCCAACCATCAGAAGATGCCAGTGGGATTTTGTAAGATGGCAGTTGATGATAACGGTCAATACAGGGAAACAGCAGAAGAGTGTCTCACATAATTTCAAATGACAACTAGGCATTAAATGTTAATCGGTAACATTTTATAATGGGTGGGTTTGTCATTACTGAAGCATACTCTTGAGTAGCATAGGCTACTGGTAATATCAAGCCCTGTGCTGGCCTTTCCAATCCATATGCTGCCTTTAACTCATTACATCCGAGTGACGCCTCCAGGTGCATCTGCAGTTACCTCATACTGATGGCTCTAGGCTTCAAATATTGCTTGTTCATATTTGCAACAAAAATTCCAAAACTATGATGCGTACAAGGCTTTAAAAGATTTCATCTTAAAGCTTACACAGTGGCAAACTCAACTGCATTAATATATGACCTTTGTCTAGTGCAGGTAAAGAAATATTAGCTGTTGTTTTATATATTAATTTATATAGAGATAACTTTCACATTTTTCTAAATATTTCAACAACCAAACAGTACAGGCAGAACTCCTTAGCCTCATATGAAAGCTCTCAGCTAGATGAATAACATGCTGCTGTCAGTATCTGGGTAAGTTGCTGAGATATTGTAAGTTGTTTACAAAATATTACAAATGTAATAGTTACTGTGACATAAAATTTGGTTTAAAACCTAGAACCTAAAGCATACTACCACTATAAAAATAGTTTGTTTTGATGAGTTTGCCATTTATACTTTTCGTAACCCCTATGTTTCAAGAAATGTGAACATTTTTTGAAATGTGAAGACATAATTTGATTCTGTTAAAAGACTTAGGCTCTGCCCATTGGAAGTTACAGTGCAAACTTCCTGACCTCCATTGAAGTGAATGAGTTGAAAAATGCACCTCTGAGAAGTGGTGCAAAACCCCTAGACCTCCTGTACTTACCAGCTGTTTACTGACACCATTCACATCCTACAAAAGGTGGCCCACGTAATATGGAGAAGGGGTAGAAAGAAGGACTCTCCCACTGTCTGAGCCCGGGAAAGAAGACTCAGAGAAAGAGTACACCCTCATTGCAGTGCTTAAGATCATTGCGTGCTTTGAATATTTGAAGCAAAAAAAATAGACTCAAGAAAGCAGATACTGATCAAGATATTCTTATCAGTGGGCTGGGAAGCAGAGATGAGTCAGATCTCTTTCTAGCCCGTCCTACCTTTGTTCCTAACCTACTTGATCCCTTTACTGAACTCTTACTTGCAAAAAAAAAAAAAAAAAAAACACATTAGCCAATCCACTCTTTATGATGTCACCCCCTCTTTGCCTCAACTTTCTCTACGGCGGTCCTTAACTGCTTCCGTGGTTGTAATGCTATGTGTACCAGCTACTATAACTCAGAATACAGCTGTTCCATTAGCTCACTGGTACAATCTTATCCTCCAGACCTCCCCTATTAATACTAGGATTCTGGATGCTGATTCTTAAAGAAATCTGATTTTTTTTTTCAAGATAAACTGTTGGGATCTTGACCTCATATGGCTTGGGAGTTGTACTGTTAGCAATAGAAGTGGGGAGGGAGATAGGTTTGAAGAATTCTTGAGTAGGTCATTTGGTTTGAAGCATGGTATATTGCTATTAAATTTTGTTCTACCAACCACCTTATGTAACTACATACTAGAATTATGTTTTTTTAAGATAGTGAACCGTTTCTAGCACATAAAGATTCCTTTATGATGTTAGTGGGCTGTGTGGTTCCAGTGCTCGCTTCAAATATGTTGCCACTGAAGATGTTGGAGCTTTGGCTATTTGTGCATTGGTTCACACCTTTGCCAGTCATTACTGCTTGAACCCTAAGTCCAGGATTCAGCTTTAACTTTTGTTCCTTCTCATTACTCACTCGCATCCTAGGATGTTTAATAGTATTGCTTGGGATGATTCCCGACAGCTAGCCACTGCAGACTAACTGTCAAAAGCTCAAGTTATTAGATATAACAGATATGTACTCATCATATCAGATGATCTGTGCGAAAGTCCTCTATAACAAATACTTCTTCATACCCACTTGTTGTCCATTTGTGCTTGGGCGGGTTCATCAAACAGCCACTACTGATGATGAAATCCTCTAATTTAGGCATCTTTCTGCATGTATGTTCCTGAATGATGTTCATATATCATAGTCAATTACTAACGACTCAGGGGGCTTTTTTTAGGCCTATCTGTGCTTCCCAAGGTAAGAATCAAACTCTGTGAGGTAAACACCTTAACCATTATGCCAGCCCCATTCCCAGGCTTACAGGTTGTGTTGACTAAGTGAACAGGATTGAAGTGATGCGTGAATGGAGGGCTAGGCATGCTGTGTACCACAAAATGTGATATCACATCAGAATCAACATGCTCCACCCATTATGAGAGCAGAATTTAAAAAGCTGAAATCCCAACAGTTAACATATTGCAGTGAACTGTCTTAATGTTCAGCTAATATGGTGAGTGTATATTTATTTTTATTCCCATATTAATCCTGTCATCTCAAATTCTTTGTATTTTTTCAGTGCAGAAATAACAGCTACCTTGTTTCGTATGCCTCAAATGTATAAATTATATACACACTTTTTTCTTCTTTCTCTTCATATTTCTTCAGTGTTTTGACAGGAAATTTCTCACAAAGAATTTTCAGTCTCACCATTTACCTTTTTCACTACTCTGTTCTTATTAAATCATAGCATCTGATGTTGTCAATTTTCATTCATTCCTCAACAGTTGGGTTCGGATCTGACTCAGCCATTATTTTAGCTCGTAGCCACTAAAAAGCTCTCAAGCTCTTCCCTTACACATAATGCACCAACCTCTAACATACCCCAGATCTTGTTTGCCACTTTCAGCTCTCAAGCATTTAGCTAAAGAGTGGGAAGATAAGTTAATTCCTTACTTCATTTAGTATAACATCTTATTATTTCCTATCTGTAATACCTCCCTTGTACACATTTTACACTTTTTACAGTGTAATCTTCTTGCCAGTGTTGGTAAGCCCCTTTTTTGCTCTTTCCCTCTTATAGCATTCTACACCACAGGGACAGCCAGGTCAAAGTCTCCAGGTTACCCAGCAGGGTATTACTGTCTCTTCCAATACTTTTCTAGAGTATCCCACCAAAAAAACCCCCTAGGAAGAGGAAGTATAAGAGGAGGTACTTGTGCTCCCCTCGGGAGTCTGTTACCGAAGATACTGATTTTGTTGAAGGGGGAGGGTCCCAAAGATCACCACCTGAAGATGTCTTATTCGGGGTAAATCCTTGATATTTTTAAGCAAAGGGGTGGTTGGTCTACCAGTAACCCTTCCCCAGAGGAATTGGTATTCCTAGAGGCCTTTGGGTCTGGCTCGTCTACCTTCTGGGTAAGTCTGCCCACCAACAAGCTCATTGACTTGATCTTTAGGTGCACATAGAAGGAACCAGACACAGTTGAGCCAGTCTCCAAAAAACTGGATCGGATTCTGACACCACCTGTAGGAAGGGAATTTTGGGGTAAGGGAGTGCCCATAGGTGCTATGGTCATGGCAGTTGCCACCAAGAAGGAACTTGCAGAGCAGAGTTCCTGTGTCCATCCCTCTAACTGGGAGTCTAGGGCTTTGGACAAATTTGGAAAGCATGTGTATACTTCAGCGACCTTTACCCTTGGATCACTGAACTACTTCTCACATTTTACAAAACTACATAGGTACCTGATAAAGGAACTGTGAAAATCCCTTTCTGCAACCATTTCTGCTAAGACTCAGGCTTCTGTGGCCTCACAGTTGGTGAGCCTACAATCCAGTTCTGATTCTTCCATGAGACTTATTTCTCATACAGCTGTAGGTACCTCAAGGGTGGCAGGTTCAGGCATTGCTATTAGAAGGCATGGCTGGATGCACTTGTGTGATTTTGTGAAGCCTTTCAAGTCCTCATTCATCAGTGCATCTTTTGACAGCAGTTTGTTGTTTGACCTTAAACTAAAGAACACACTCTCCAGGTGTGAGAAAGATAGAAAGACCCTCTCTGCAGTGGGTGTATGTTTTTTGACCCCTCAAAGAACCTTCTTCAGGAATTAATGAGGTGGTCAAAAGATGTAATTCAGAAAGCTCCAGGGTCCTTTCCCAGATCCACATGGAGGTTGTTCCCCCAGGGGCAGAGGGGGTAACTCATATGGAAGATGTTGCCCATGTGGCAGAAGAGGCCTGCAGAATCAAAGGTCTAGAGATTCCTTCTCTGAGAGACCCTACCAGTGCTCCTGAAAAGAGGCCTCATTGTTCCCCTCCGGTAGCAATCGGGGGTTGATTATCCCTGCACCAGAGAGCGTGGCTAGACATCACAAAAGATATGTGGCTGCAGAGAATTATTTTCAGAGGTTATATAATTCCCTTTTCCTTTCCACCTCCATCTGTGTGCAAATTTCCCGATGTTCCACCCAGTCAAAGGAAAGTAGCAGCACTAGAAATACAAAAGCTGAGAGAAAAAAATAGTCATTCAAGCAGTCCCACCAAACCAAACAGATTCCAGAACTTACTCAAAATTCTTTTTAGTGCCAAAGAAAACAGGGGACTGGAGACTGATTTTGGATCAAAGCAACTTGAACAAATCAGTTCGACAAACAAAGTTTCGGATGTTTATGGTTCAGTCCATTCTGCTCTTCTTGTGCAAGGACGACTGAATGTGGTTGATAGACCTTCAGGATGCATACAATCACATAAAAATTAACAGACAATCCAGAAGGTATCTATGCTTCTGGCTGGGAGCTAGTCATTACCAGTTCAGAGCACTGCCCTTTGACCTAACCACAGAACTCAGTGTGTTCACCAAATGCATGGCAGTGGTAGCAGCTCACTTCAGACTGCAGGGATTCCTAGTGTTTCCATACCTGTATGACTAGCTCATTGGTGCCCCAACCAGGCATCTACTAATAAGAGCATGAGATCAGGTACTCCAGACGTGATCCTATCTTAGGATAACCATAAATTACAACAAATATCAGTTAGAATGGTCTCAGACTTTGGAATTCATAGGAGCAAATTTTAACACAGTATTAGTGACAAGCTTCTCTTTCTCTGTCAAGAGTACACACTGTCAGATTCCAGGTCAGAAAAATAATTCACAGTACCACAATCCAAGCCTGATTGATTCTACAAGCTTTGGGATCAATGTTGGTGGCTATAGTCCTAGTTCCTCTAGCAAAATTTTACACGAGAATTCTTCCATGGATGTTAGCAACACAATGGTCTATTCTTTACCGATACATGTCAGCCCGTATAAGAATCACTCAAGCATGCAAGATATACCTTTGGTGGTGGATTCAATCAGATCAGGTTTTACAGCACTCTTCATTCATACTTCCTCAGCCCAAGGCCATAGTGACTACAGACGTATCCCATATGGTATGCGGGGCACTTCCTTGGGAAAACAGTCCAAGGTACTTGGTCTCCCTGAAGAGGCCACCACACACATCAATTTCCTGGAAATGAGAGCAGTACTCTTAGCGTTGCATGCCTTCCAAGACTCTCTCCCATTCGGGACAATTGTGATACAGACAGACAATATGTTTTTGTAGATATAGAGTAACATTACGAACCAACCCTTCTTTTCTTCCTAAGGTGGTGTCAGAATCTAACATCAACCAGTTCATTAATCTGTCAGTTTTCTTTCCTAAATTTGCAAGGGGGAATATATGTTGCACTTATTGGATGTTCACAGACAATTATGTTTTTACTCACATAGGACAAAAGAAATTAGAAAGACAGGTCAATTATTTGTCTCCTTTGCAGATTCTAAATTGGGTAAATCAGTTGCAAAGGTAACTTTAGCCAGATGGCTGACAGATTGTATATCATCTGCATACAATAAGTTGGGTCTGTCCTTACAAAAACCTTTAAGAGACTATTCAACTAAGTCCATGGCTACTTCTTCAGTATTTCTATCTAGGGCTTCCATGGACAACATATATGCAGGTGCAACTTGGGCCAGTCCTCTTTCTTTATTACTCATTACAACCTGGATCTAGTCTCAAGGAGAAGAGCAGCCTTTGGCTGAACTGTGCTCGGGAATATCCTTCCTTAGAGTCCACCCTCGATTTTAGGTAGCTGGGGACTCTGTCCCAAATGTTGAGGAATGAATGAAAACTGACAACATCAGATAAAGAAGTTATGTACTCACCATAATTTTCCATCTGTGTTGTCCACTTTCATTCTTCCTCAACTCCCCTCCCACCAAGCCCCAACCTTTTTCACAATTGATTTCTGGAAACGAGAACTTATAAGGATACCACTCCTTATGTTGAGCGCCAGACAATGGCTTCTTCTGTCAGGAATATTATGACTATATTTCTTACATTATGTCAACCAGCAAGCAAGATCTGAGGTATGTTATGTGTTGGTGCATTATGAGCAAGGGAGGAGCTTGAGAGCTTTTTAGTGGCCATGAGCTAAAATAATGCCTGAGTGTTGAATCAGAACCGAACTGTTGAGGAAGAATGAAAATGGACAACGTCTTTTCTGTGCTCAGTACAACAAACTCTGTGCGTTTGTTATTTGTACCTTACATTTTCACAGTTTCCTTATATGTGCTAGCATTTCAAATACCAGCCTTTGCAAGCCACAGCCCCTTCTTTTCCTTTCTTCCACCCTTCCTGCCAAGTAGCATTATGATACTTAAATATTGTTCTTTGCCAAAACCCTAGGATTTTAACTGAGGTGAGTTAATCATTTTCAGATTTCTTTATCTTGTTTTTTCCTGAAGTGTGACACTTTATTAAGTTTAGGTTTGTTATCCCACAGACTTTGTAGATCTTTCTTGTTTATTTATTTTTTACTCAAATAATACAGCTAAAAAATCTGTATACCCCACTCCGTTATTACACTTCTTGAGCAAATAAACAACTTTGCATAAAACATTTTGCATTCTTGCTCTCCTCTTTGATTATAGTGCTATCCTAGTGTTTAGCTTTCTCTGAGAAGCATATTATTTCTCCTGAACCAAAATCCAAATAGAATCCTATCAATGTAGTTTTTTCATGGTCTCACTGCAGCAGAACATACTTCATTACAATATCCACTGTGTCTTTGTTTACAGTAAAGACACATGTATTTATTGATTGACTGAATTTTTTTACCAGGATAAAAGTATTGATCCAAATGGCCCAGCAATTATATTGAAGTCATAGAAATGAATAGTATATGCAAAAACAATCAGTAAAGTACAACGTAAGCATACAAAAATAATAGAAATGTCAGCAAAGTTATACATACAAACAACCAATTATAGATAGTAATACTTAAAATATTGTTTACATTATTCATGAAATGTCAGTCTCTGTGTCTAAATTGTCAGCCTGTAACTAGAAAAGCAAGATTAACTTGAGCTAATAACTCACACAAAATGTCTAGTGATCATAACTGATGAAAACTTGAAATCTAAAACAAGCAATAAAAAGAAAAAAAAAACAGCAAGCAAAAACTTGGTGCTATCCACAGGATGAAGTCTTATTTTACAGATGATACTAAGAAAACAAATGTCACAACTTACCGATTCCCCACCCTTCTATACGGTGCTTCCATTTTTTATAAATCTGCGCGCTACCCAGTCCCATCTGCTGGAGCAGTGCTCCAATTAAATGGCAAAATTTGCTGCTAACATTCCTTACAGAACACACCACTGCTTATCTCTAAAACAGCTTCAGGAGACTGAACTGCAGCACACCTTAATCTTCTCACAATCACAACACTTGACCTAATCTACAAATCAGATAAATGCCTCAGCATCAGCAAAGTAATTCATCACTGCTTTACCAAAAGAACCCTTCCTTCCACAGACAAACACGTTACTAATCACAAACTACAGTGTGCAGATGAACTCCATCCCCCTCACCCTAAAACAAATATATAACCTTATAACATTTAAACAGCATCTGGTGGAAACACAGTCATGTTTATGCCATTCACCCGGTTAATACCTGACCTCCTTAACATCCACTAAACGTCTTCCTCTAAATACCATAAATATCCTACCACACTTATAATTCTGACTGACATTCTATAATCTAACTTCTTCTGGCTACCTGCTCTTTTCCTATGAGTCCTGTTCAGCCATCCCTCCCATATCTTTCCTTTAAAACCCTGTATTAAACCATTTCTCACACACACACCTCAACAAAGTTATTTTAGTATGTTCTTCTGTCTTTCAGCTTAATATAGCTCCATTTATTTACCACTGTTCTACTGCATGTCAAAATCTATTACTTTTCTTTCGCATTTCTTCTGTACCTTTAAGCTACTCCTTATATTCCTGTTACCTTGCCTATAGCAGCCAAATCAGTTACCTTTGAATGCTGGGCATGAGCTTAAACCTAGAACTGTTAGTAATGTGCACTGTACTGTAGGTGCTCTACATATTTGCCATTGACTCCTCACACACATCTCACTTTCTTTCTCTCATCTGTAACATGTTCAGTTCAAATAATGTACTTCTGTACTGCAATATCTGTACATAGCTGCTGTTAATGTTCAAAGATATTTTATTTCTTTTTTTGGTTTAACAGGACGACCTACTCATTGGTATAACATGCACTTTTTCTCTTGTAATCATTAGCTGATAACTGTTTGTAATGTTTTTATTAGACTTGCTCTTTCTCATTATATCATTTTGTAAACTTAATGTATGTATTTTGTGTGGGGTTTTTCCCCTGGACCTCCACTGAAAAGAGGCCTTGTGCCCAGTTGTATTGTCCCAGTAAAGAAATGCTAATAAGTAATAAATGAAGAACGAGGAGAGAGAAAGGAAGAAAACAACACTCTCAGAAAGACGAGTTACGTAATGTTCAAAGAGACCAAATAACATTCATCAGAAAGGTGTTATGTAATGTTCAAAGAGACCAAATAACATTCATCAGAAAGGTGAGTTACGTAATGTTCAGAGAGACCAAATAACATTCAGATGCAACTAGACACAACATTTTATTCAAATAATTCCAGCTCTGCATGGTGTAGCCTTTCTTGGCACACTGGACAAAGTGTTTAAGAAGTAAAACACATCTTCTCACAGTATAATATGACGAGTCTTCAAAGAGCATCCAGTGGCATAAATAATACAATTGTAAAATCAATATCATGCATCCAGAGTTTTGATAAAATAAGCAGTATATAATGTATGCCAAAGGTTCTTACAGTTACATTACTAGTAGGATGATACATCCTCTGACTGGTTCCTGCAGCTTATTTTCTAAAGGTTAGAGTTTAAGGTCAGGTTGAATATATACTATCAGTAGACTGCTCTTCGATCATTGAAAGGTATGTCAGTGTCATTAAGGGAGAGATGATGTGCACAGCTGCGTTTATTTTAATAAAGTTTTCTACCTGGATGCTGTATGGTCATGCTGAGTCATTTTTTGTTTGTTGGACTATATTAAATTTCTAGTTGTAAAGCATTTACATTCGGCTTCTCTGAAAGGATGAAATTTAAGTGTAGATATGAAATGTGATTTAGCTGTCTAGAAATTTTATTTCTTCAGATGCATATTCACATAACTTTTTTCCATAGACTGCAAAGCCTTAATTAACACAGTGTTACCTAGTCTCATGAGTTTGTAGAATGATATGTGTGGTTGTGAGATATGAATGAGACTGTAGTCAGGGATTCTCAGAGTTTAAACAATAGAGATCCAAGTAGGAGATATGCCCTTTCTTTTAGCATTTTTTTCTTCTAATGATGCCATGAGCAAAAAAAGATATATATATATATATATATATATATATATATATATATATATATATCACAAGAAAAGAAATTTCAGTCTCATTTTTTTCTTTCAAGGAAAAAGTTGGGTCTAAAGCTTAATGTTCAAAGGTAACAAAATAGTAGTTTCCCAATAAACTGAGAAGACAAATCCTATATGAGGATATTGCCACCTTCCTGACCCTCTAAAAAAAAAAAAGATAGTTAGTCTCTGTATACCCCACTGATGTTAGACTGAGATGAAAATAAAAGCTCAATTGGCCAGAAGCATATATTATACAACTGTGTGTCTGGGAGAAAAAAGTATGTGGATAAAGCCACATAGAGACAAAGAGTACATTCATGCTGCACACAGAGACAGGGGGTACATTCATACAACACACACAGAGACAGGGGGTACATTCATACAACACACACAGAGACAGGGGGTACATTCATACAACACACACAGAGACAGGGGTACATTCATACAACACACACAGAGACAGGGGTACATTCATACAACACACACAGAGACAGGGGTACATTCATACAACACACACAGAGACAGGGGGTACATTCATACAACACACACAGAGACAGGGGGTACATTCATACAACACACACAGAGACAGGGGGTACATTCATACAACACACACAGAGACAGGGGGTACATTCATACAACACACACAGAGACAGGGGGTACATTCATACAACACACACAGAGACAGGGGTACATTCATACAACACACACAGAGACAGGGGGTACATTCATACAACACACACAGAGACAGGGGGTACATTCATACAACACACACAGAGGCAAAGAGTACATTCATGCTGCACACAGAGACAGGGGGTGCATTCATACAACACACACAGAGACAGGGGGTACATTCATACAACACACACAGAGACAGGGGGTACATTCATACAACACACACAGAGACAGGGGGTACATTCATACAACACACACAGAGACAGGGGGTACATTCATACAACACACACAGAGACAGGGGGTACATTCATACAACACACACAGAGACAGGGGGTACATTCATACAACACACACAGAGACAGGGGGTACATTCATACAACACACACAGAGACAGGGAGTACATTTATATTCCATTTAAAGACAGAGAGTACATTCATACTCCATTCAGAGACACGGAGTACATTCATACTACTACAGAGCTAGGGAGTACATTCATACCCCACACAGACACAGACACAGGAAGTACAGTCATACCTCACACAGGGACAGGGAGTCCATTCATACTCTACACAGAGACAGGGAGTCCCTTTATTCTGTATACAGAGACAAAGAGTGAATTCATACTTCACACAGAGACATGGAGTACATTCACACTCCACACAGAGACAGGTAGTACCTTCACACTCCACATAGGGACAGGGAGTACATTCATACTCCACACAGGGACAGGGAGTACATTCACACTTCATGTAGAGACAGGGAGTACATTCACACTTCACACAGGGACAGAGAGTACATTCACACTTCACACAGGGACAGGAAGTACATTCACACTTCATGTAGAGACAGGGAGTACATTCACACTCCACACAGGACAGGGAGTACATTCACACTTCATGTAGAGACAGGGAGTACATTCACACTCCACACAGGGACAGGGAGTACATTCACACTTCTTGTAGAGACAGGGAGTACATTCATACTCCACACAGGGACAGGGAATACATTCACACTCAACACAGGGACAGAGAGTGCATTCACGCTCCACACAGAGACAGGGAGTACATTCACACTCTACGGAGAGACAGGGAGTGCATTCACACTCCATGCTTAGACAGGAAGTACATTCACACTCCACTCAGGGACACGGAGTAGATTCACACTCCATACAAAGACTCCACACAGAGACAGGGAATACATTCACATTCCACACAGGGACAGGGAGTACATTCACACTTCATGTAGAGACAGGGAGTACATTCACACTTCATGTAGAGACAGGGAGTACATTCATACTCCACACAGGGACAGGGAGTACATTCACACTTCATGTAGAGACAGGGAGTACATTCACACTCCACTCAGGGACAGGGAGTAGATTCACACTCCATACAAAGACTCCACACAGAGACAGGGAATACATTCACACTCCACACAGAGACAGGAAGTACATTAACACTCAACTCAGGGAAACAAAATTCATTCAGTCCACACAGAGACAAGGAGTACATTCACACTCCACACAGAGACAGGCAGTGCATTCATACTCCATGCAGAGACAGGGAGTACATTTGCATGGGATGCATGGCTAGGCTTAAAAAGGCCTGTGAACCTATGTAGAGACAGGGAGTGCATTTGTACTCCAAACACGGACAAGGAGTACATTCATACTCTACACTGAAGACATTACAACTAAAAAAACCAGAAGACCAAGTAGTGTAAGATGGCAACACTACTCAGTGTGACACTCTGACAATGACCATTTCCTATCACATACATTATGTCCAGACCACCACAGGCAACCATTTGTTGAGCACAGTGCCGATGTGTGACTGATGGAAAGTGAAAATAATTATGACCAATTTGTTTCTTTTAGATATGCTGCAACCCCTCTGACCCACATACAGTCACTTTCATCACAGTCAATCCCACATTCATCAAATTCAGACACTTTATTGACTGTGCACCTCAGATAGCAGATTGTGTTACAGATACACCCTTTGAAGTATATCGCATTGTTTCACACAAACATACAGTCCTTCTGCAAAGCTGGAATAATGACTACTTAACTTGAATAAATTATGACATTGTCAGTCACATTCATCCACAGGCAGACCCCCCCCCCCACCACCACCACCAAACCAAGCAATTAAAGCCAACATTAGTGACTGTATGCACCTCAGATATCAGAATGTGATTAAATAAAAATAATATTTGTCCATTGTACTTTTAACCCCCCTACACCCCCCCCCACATAAACACAAGAATCAGTTACAGCCACTTGTATGACTGTGTTTGTAGATGGATAATTGAAATCAAATGAATGAATAAATACATAAATAGCTGCACACAAGAATTTATTTTTTCAGCTCACTAATGTCAGACGATAGTGTACATCCCCACTGTGACAAAATACCTCTCAACATCTTAATATCTTAGCTCAAGAATAAAGTAGACAGCTAAAAATAATGAGGGACAAATGAAAAAATCAGCGATATGTTTTATACCAAGAAAGTTGCAAGAATAACTCTGCTGCATTATCATGATTTTTCTGAAGGATATTAAGTCTGAAACTCAAATGTCTGCCATTATTTAGGAAGTGCAATCCATACTGGCTTGACAGAACATACATTTTACAAGAAAATAAGGATATAACATGAGGCAACAGTCAAGAATCAGTTGTGACTTACTATGATCCCAGCACTATACCGCTGAACTTTTTTGCTCAAAACTTCTAGTAAAAAGCAACAATAATGAAGAGGAATACCCAAAATCAGTGAGAGTTGTTAAATATAACAATAATTCCCTTAAGAACTTAATAGAGGAATATTTTTCCATCAACATACATTTTTTGAACAATAAGACTTATGAAATTATAATGTCCTGTTTTATCGACTGACTGTAATTCTCAGTGATTTACCAGAAAATCAAACTTTTTTTGAAGGATAAAGCAAAGAAAATGTTGCAAAATCAGCCACAGTTGAAAGCAACTATCCCCCCCCCCCCCCCCACACACACACACACACACACATGTGACAATCAGTTAAGTGCCACACAAGAATTTACCTTCTTAGCTCACTCCTATCAGAATACAGTGGGTAACCCACTGCCCCCTTCCTCATGCCACTCACAATGATCAAGCCACTGCAAAACCCTTCACCCCACCCCCCTCCGCATACCTGTCAATCTCTTAGCTCAAGAATCAAGCAGGAAGCCAAAAATTGATGGGCAAAGGACCAAATTCAGGGACAGATTTTGCATTTATATATTTTCAAATTTGTTTGAATAACAGACTTTGCATTGACATGCCTTTTCTTAAGGTTATGAAGCATGAAACTCAAACATGTCTGACTTTATTTGGTGGCTGCAGCCCTTACTGATTTGCCATAAAAAACTCAGCTTTGCAAAGACCAGAATTTGAGTCAAAAGTAGAAACATTGTGAGGAAACAAGAACAGTTCAGAGCATTTATGTCCCTCAACCATTATAAATACATGCATACACACGCACACACACACACACACACACACACACACACACACACACACACACACACACACACACACACACACACACACACACACACACACTTACACTTGAAATTCTTACCTTCCTACATGCTAGACAACTGGCTTAAATTAGCTCTAAGAAAAATCCAAAAAAAAAGGACTTCTTTAAAACTACAGGCTGGCTTCCTGCAGACAGTACCCAAGCCATGCACTCCCCTCCCCAGCTCTGCAAGTGAAGAGTTAAAAATAAAAAGTCCACTTCTACTGGCACACCAACCAGGTGTCCAGATACTTGACATGAGCATCCTCTCCTGCCCTAGCCTATTAAGTCCTGTTTCTGTGCCCTGCCCCCAACACTCCTTCAGTCCTTCCTCTCATTTTGTAAAAAAAATAAATAAAAAAAGAAAGAAAATAAAAAAATATTTATTTCTTTTATACTGTAGCAAACTGCTTGCTACAAATGGTACAGTTTATACCCCGCATAGAGCCCTATGGTACTCGGTTTCATTTAAAAAAAGTATTTTTTTTTTTTACTTTTAAACTGTAACAAATTACTTGCTACAATGTAGTGAGCAATTGCTACACTTTAGACCACACACTGAGTGCTCAAGCACACAGGATTTGCTACAAATGGCATACCAGCTTTTAAAAAACAATATGCATTAAGAAACAATCAGGATGAGTCAGTTGCACCCCCCCCCCAACATTTGTGCCCAGAACAGTAACCCCCTTTACCCTGCCCTATCTTAAACTGCTGTTCCTCCACTTGCCCATTGTTTCATTTACTTTCGGTCTCAGGCTGCATCAGTTTGAGCTAGTCACCTAAGACTTATGTATCAATAAAAATGGCTCCTCGTTGTTTTATACAGCAGCCTAATACGCATCTTTTTCTTTATATTTCTGCCTTTTGCCTTCTAAGGTGTGATTGTCTTATTCTCGGAGTGAAGTAGATGTTGTGTTGGGCTGCTTTGAAAATAGTCCAGCAAGTGGAGTAAGAAGAGTTTTTTTTTTCTTTTTAAAGGAACCTGGAATGCCTTGCAGCTCTCTGCATGTGGTAATGATAAAGTTATTTATTTATTTTTTAATATGAAAAACAAGTAAGTAAAAAATTCAGTTTCTTTGTTTTTCTTTTTGTTCTTTTTCTTTTTTTTTTTTTGTGGTGGGGGGCTACAGCCCAGCAGTCAGTAACATGAACCACCTCTGAATGCAGAGATGCTGTTTTGGGAGGCATGGTAATAAATCTATATATTTTACTGGAAATGAATTAAAAAGAATTAAGATTTTATTAGAAGATGAATAATTAGGACAAGGCAAAATTTAAGCTGAGCTAAAAGAAATAATCCCCTTTCCTGTGGCAGATCATGTTGGACTGGAAATAAAACTTGGTTATTTTCTTAATCCAGAAGAGTAGATAGTTAACATTGTTCATTGTTTTGTTTTTTTTTCAATGTAAACTTTAAAGATTTTAAATTTGGCTTGAAACATATTCTAGGATGTTTAAAAAATGAAGTTTCTTTAGTCACTAAAATGTAAAATCTGCAATATGCCAGTTCAGAGGGACACTTGATTTTTTTTTATTGGTATACTGATTAATACCATGTCTTTGTTTTTGCTGGGATTAAAATTAGCTTCATTTTTTTAAACCAGCAGGTGAATTAGTGAAAGCCATTTTCTAACTATGCTTTTGTAATAGAGTGAGATGGATTACATCTGTAGAGGACCACATCATGTAGCAAAAGAAGAAGTGGTAAGTCAGGTAGGTCTTTTGGGAGTTTATTACTATGGAGTACAGTTGCAAAGACTGCATCTCGTTAAATGCCTTTCTTGGTAGTACCATCTGGTGAAGGTAGTCTATGAGCCAGTTGTAGGTAGTGGGAGTAATAACTATCTTTAGGAGATGACTGCAAAAGACAGAGTGGTCAGCTAGGTTAAAGTCTTTCATTAGGTTTACTGAGATTGTTCTTGTAAGGTTCCCTTTATCCATAATGTATATCATCTGTCAAAGCCCAAAGGGAAGTTATTAAAATCAGATCAGCAAACAAATTGCTGTGAAAAAAAAACAGATTGTATTTGTTAAATTATTCAGACCATTGCATATAAAATGAACTTCTCCGTGATTTTACTTAATGTCAGAAATTTGAGGCATGGTTAGGCTTGCCATGTTTGGACATAGATTTAACTAAATCTGCTTTCTGTAATGCTGGCATAATATTTTGACATAAACTTGGATTATATATGCTGTAGGACAGTGTATGCAATCTTTGCAAGGTGGAGAATCTGATCCATCTTGCTCTCCATATCTTTATGTTTAATATGTTTGAAATGGAATAGCAGAATAAAGAATGGAGGTCTAGGAGGACATGTTAAAGTACTGGAGGGGGAATTTGCATCCTGAGGTAAGTTGGAGAACTCTTTAAAGAAGTGTTATTAGTGGAGTCTTACTTCTGACAGAGATTTAGAAGTATCAAAATGAAAAAAAGGAAATTAATCTGGAAGCTGCAAAGGGAACTGCCATATGAGTAAGGCTGAACAATAAACCCCATGAGTTCTCAAAATCCTGTAATAAGAACATACCAGAATATTCCACATAATAAGATAGTCTGAATGTCAGTGTTAGTACTGAAGGGGACACACTGGAAGGCAGTACAAAATGTAGGAACAAGCAAATGCATACCTGAAAGAAAAAGTCACAAGTGAAACTTCAGATACTGAAGCTAGGACAGGTAATGACATTTTTAGATGGTGAAATTAATATTGGTGTGTACTACTGGTAAGGAGTACTGTGTTTTTTCTGCAGGGTGTATAAAAAAGGAGATTTACCTGGCAAAGAATGAACAATGCAGGTGTCAAATTACTGAAAGGAATGAAAAAGCAGGTCTATTAAAAAAAACTCTTAAAGACATTGGCATTTGCATATTGATAGAAGGAAGGGCAAAGGGTATATGATATGGAGGGACTGTATTGCTAAGGTAAGCTGAAGGTGTGTAGAAATTAATGGAGAGGGGGAAGGTATACCTGGCATTTGGAAATGGACATCACAAACAGACTGAAGTAAATATTATTTTACAGAGGCAGTGGTAGAACCTAGAGCCATTTTTATGTAATAACCCATTATTCTTATCTTAACACCCTGTTAGCCCTTTTCTCTTCAGAGTTATTGGTTGAGTGTGTCTCAGTACAGGGGGTACAAGAACAAATGGAAAGAATGGTAGGGATAAGAACTGAATTAGGGGCTTGCTGTAGTATTTTGAAACCTGGGCAGCTTCACTAGAATATAGTTCTCTTTCCAGCACCAGTTTGATATGTTCTTATCACTGAAGTAGCATTAGTAACTGGGTTTGAATGAAGGACATTTCCAGTTCATCATGATCAAAAGGTCATGTTTCTCAGTGACAAGTTTCAATCAAAAGTCTTTCAGTGCATTTTGTTTGAAAATATCCCATCGAGAGAGATGTGATTCACTCTACCTATCAGTATTAGAGGTTTTCCGTTAATATCAGGGTACCCATCTTAATACACCTGCCTGTTCTAATGGCAGTAGTCATCTGCTCCTTTGGGTTCTTCATTTGAGACTGAAAGCAGCACCTTAATGCTAACTGTCACAGGAAAAATAACTTCAAAATGATCAACACACGGCAGGTTCAGGTTAAGGCACTTTAATCTTGCAGCAAGGAGACAAAAACTTGCTAATACAGAGTTTGTCTAACTAGAATCAGGAAGTGAAGCTATTCTTATACATTTCTTACAAGACATTGCCTACCAAACTGACGTAACAAATCACAAGTTCTTTCAATATTATTTCACAGCAGCTGTTTGTCTATGATTTTCTGCTGGCATATCAGGTTTACAAAAAAAATTTCCTAAGAAAAATAACATGGCATTGATGACCACCAGTCAGATACAACTTCTCACTATGCAATGTTACCATTCAAGGTACTATGGCTAATTCGAGCACAAAGCAAGTATAGATTGCAGTTCATTTCTTCAAGCAGTCTTTGTTTAATGTATCTCTTCTTTTCCGCAGCTGTGCATGTTCTCATAACACGAACAGAGCTGATTGTTCATATTTAATCACATTATAGAAAACAGTATTGTTCTATTCATTCACTATTCATTCATTTACCTGACCTAGCAGATAATCACCTGCTTCTCAGTACATTTCCAAAAGGCATAAACATGAATTTTGCTGTGCTAGCAAATACTAGGTTAGAGGGCATCTTGCAATTTCAGAAAGCATACTGCAGCTTGAAAAAGCATCTTATAATTTCATACAGAATTAAACTGTACATAAAATAGAATGAAATGTGTTAACTCTTTTAGCTTATAATAAGCACTAAACATATACATTAATACATATTTTTCTAACATTTCCCCCCTGTTAATACTTTTTATTCAATTTTCAAAAGCATAAACCATTGCTTCTTCTCCTAACCTTTTTCTGTTCAGAATTTGCAGTTAAGAGAGTCATTTAGTTTAAACTTATGAAAGTGTTTCATTTTTCAACAGTTCTTCAATTTCAGTACTTTGATGTAAAGTTTCAGAAACTGACATGTCTATAAAATCTTTGATCAATCTTTTCATGCAGGGAATGCCACAACAAACACACACTCCTAATAGGAGTAATCCCACACAAATGGCAATCAGGATGGTCATTAGGATGCTACCCCACCCCCCAAACAAATTCTGGAAAAAGTCCGTCAGTGGGTTTGGGCCTGGTTTGGTCATGGCCGACACTTGCTGAATCACCTCAAGCTGGTCGTTTATCGCATGCTGGTTGTCAGGAATATATGAACAGCACTCCTCTTTTATTAAAGCACACGTACCACCTTTCACGGCTAGGGTGATGTCGAGAGCCATGCGGTTTTGAAGCACCACAGTTCTCATAGTGTTCAGTTCATCAGTCATTAATTCGAGAGCAGAAAAAGTTGCATTACTCATTACTTTGAGAAGTTTGGACAGTTTTTTCAGCTCCCAAATCGATTTTACTGCGCCATATGCAGGGGCTATACCTGCCCACGATATAATAGTGTCACTCAAGTCCATGTGTGTCAGTTTATCTTTATTTTTTATGGAGTTATGATTTCTCCAGCCTGCTTCAATTCGTCCCACTGGATTTTCAGGCCTTCTGATTGGATTTCTGGTTTTCTTGGTGACCTCTCTGACATTTCGAATTCTTCCCTGAGGCAAAACTGCAGTGTGTCGTATGGCCAGAACCAGGTAACCCAAAAAACAACTGCCGGACCAATTCTCAGGTAACCATTTGTATGACTTTTTCCCACAAACAAAATAACAGTTCTCTACTTTAGTATTAATATACACTTGCCCTGCATGAAACATTTTCTTATCAATAATAGATAGTGGTCTTAAAAGAACAGGATTACATTGTATCTCATCGACAGTCTTATGTATCGACTCAAGATATGAGTCATAGTTTGCATCACAGATATAACCTGCATTATTGGCTTTGGTTTAACATTTGTAAGGAACAGTCACATTACAATTACTCCAACCTACCTGAACAGTATCATTTTTGTAAAAACACACAATTCCCTTTTATGTAACAGGCAGGTACAATGCTATTTTGTCTTGTGATTTTACAGTTGTAGTATCAAAAATAAAATGTTCCCAGGTCTCATTGACCCCTAGGGGGACAGCAGTCATTAATAATCCCCCATATGCTGTTGGTATAGCTGTGCAGATCCAGCAATTCAAAACATTAAAAGTTTCAGCATACACATATTTAATTGCTTGGTAAGTGTTAAAGTTCGGATGCCAGTCTATGAGTGATTCACGTTTATTCAGTTCAGCTCGTGTGGCTGGAAAAAGGAAAGGCCATAACAAAAAGATTAATGTTATCAGTATGGCCAACAGAATGATCATGCAATACTTCTGAGGTTGTTCAGCATTTCTATTTGTTCCGTATCTGGTCATTTTGTTCTTGTGTAACAGTAACAAGTTTTTTGTCCAGTTCAAAGTTTTTAACCAATTTACAGTGTGTAAGATGAATCCAGGATGCTCGCTCTGCGATCTTGACTGCAGTGGGTGTTGACAGTAGCACTTTGTACAGCCCTTCCCACTTTGGTGTAGTCCAATTCTTCCTCTTAATCACTTTCAACCAGACCCACGTGCCTGGGACTACTGCTGCTGCTTCCGATGGTCTGGTTTGTTCTTTATCTGAAACAGAATTCAACTGCAAAAGTTGTTTATTACTTAAAAGTCGTTTCATATACTCTGCAAGTGAACTGTCGGCCTCCTGGTCTGCAAGGCATAAGAGGTTTCCACTGAGGTATATAATATGCCCTCCCAAACAGTATTTCAAAAGGAGTTAACCCCTTTGCATTTGGAACAGTTCTCATGCTCAACAGTGCCAGAGACAGGCAGTGCACCCAGTTCTTTTGTGTCTCACTAATCAATTTCCTAAGTTTGTTTTTCAAAACCCCATTATGCCTCTCTACTAATCCTGCAGATTGGGGGTGGTATGCACAATGGTTTTTTAAGGAAATTCCGAAATATCGGCTCAACTGTTGTATAGTTTGATTTACAAAGTGTGTGCCATTGTCACTGTAGATCTTTTCCGGTATGCCAAATCTAGGAATAATTTCTTTAACAAGGACTTTTGCAACAGTAGCTGCATCTGGATTTTTAGTCGGAAAAGCTTCCACCCATTTGGAAAACATATCTGTAATGACAAGACAATACTTCTTATTTTCACATTTGTTTAGTTCTATGAAATCCATACAGATAGTATGGAACGGGTATGGTGGTGTTGGAAAACTCCCTTGCTTAGGCTTCAATGCCCCTTGTGCAGGATGCTTGTTACAAACATGGCATGCTGCACAAAACGTTTTTGTGTAATTTGTAAATCCATATGCAGTGAACACTCGGTTCACTAACTGTACCATCCTCCCTGTTGAGACATGGCACTGCCCATGGCTCAACAAAGCTGCATATCTAAACAAGTTAGACGGCAAAATCGGTTTTCCTTCTTTGGAGATGTACAGCCCTTTCTCAAGAATTGCTCCTCATTTTATCCATTTCTGTTTTTCTATTTTCATAGTAAGTGTCTGCATTGTTTTCAACATTTCTAAATCTAAAATCTCAGAAGGTTGTAATTCCTTACTCAAAAGAAAAACTTCTGAAGATGAAGCTGCCAGCCTTGCAGCTGTATCAGCTCTCGCATTACCTTTTGAAATCCTATTCTGTTGCTTGGTATGAGCTACACATTTACAAATAGCTACTTTCTGAGGTAACTGAATGGATTCTAACAAATCTAAAATAAATTGTGCATGATTAATCGGTTTACCAGTAGATGTTATCATTCCTCTATTTTTCCACTGTTGCGCAAAAACATGTACAGTAGAAAAAGTGTACTGGCTGTCAGTAAAAATGTTCACACATTTACCCTTTGCTAAGGTACAAGCCCTTGTCAAGGCAATCAATTCTGCTGCTTGTGCAGATAAGTTGTGTGGTAAAGACTTCGCTTCTGAAATCTCAGTATCAGAAACTACTGCATACCCCACTAGGTTCTGTCCTGTAGGACCCCTCCTGCATGAGCCGTCCACGTAATATGTCACCTCAGCATCATCCAAGGGAACATCCGTTAGATCTTTTCTAGGCAGCGTCTTTTGCTCAATCTCCAGCAGGCAACTGTGTGGTGTGCCATCTGCAGGGGTCGGGAGCAAGGTAGACGGGTTTAAACTTGTACATCGTTCAATTGTCATATGAGGTTGGCTCAAGAGTATAGTCATACAGGAAAGATGTCTAGCAGGAGAAAGATATGCTACTTTTTCTTGCAGTAAAATAATTGCGACTGCATGAGGCACTCTCAATGTGAGAGGGTGGAACAACACTACTGAGGCCGAAGCCTGTACTGCCATTGCAGCTGCAACTACTGCTTGTACACAGTGGGGCAGGGATCGCGCCACTGGGTCCAGCTGTGATGAATAATAAGCTATGGGGCATTGCTTATCCCCATGTTGCTGTGTTAACACTGATGTCATGTAACCTTGCTTACAATCTACAGTTTGGAAAAAACGTTTATGATAGTTTGGTAATCCTAAAACTAATGAGGATGCTATCAGTTGTTTCAGTTTGCAGAAAGCTGATTCTGCTTCTGGTGTCCATTGTAATAAATCTTGTGCTGCCATAGGCTTCTTGTATATCAAGCTGGTCAATGGAGCAGACTCCAAGGCATAGTTTGGAATCCAACTCCAACAGAAATTAGTCGTGCCCAGGCAGGACATCATTTCTTTCTTGGTAGTCGGTTTGGGTGCTTGTAAAATTCCTATTTTCCTTTCTTCATCTAATGTTCTGCCTTCTTTGGATATTACATATCCCAGGTAATTAACCTGCTTTCTCCAAAGCTGCAATTTGTTTTTGTTTACTTTATGTCCTTGAGTGGCTAGAAATTGTAGTAATGCTATGGTATCTTCCCTGCATTCTTGCTGGGTGGGGGCTGCCAGCAGGATATCGTCTACATAAAGTAAAATTTGGCTGCCTCTTGGTGGACTAAATCCCGCCAAGTTGCTTGCCATCTCCTGTGCAAATATTGTTGGACTCTCACAATACCCCTGTGGTAGTCGCGTATATGTATACCTTTTCCCCTGAAATGTAAATGCAAACCAATGTTGGCTGTCAGGGTGTATCGGTATCGAAAAGAACGCATTGCTAATATCTACCACAGAAAAATACTTCTGTTGAGGCTTTAAATCATTCAATAGGGTGTGTGGATCTGGCACCGTAGGTGCTCTAGGTATTACTGCATCATTTACAGCTTGTAAATCCTGGACCATATGCCATTCTCCATTTGCTTTCCTAACAGGAAATAAGGGTGTGTTACATGGCGAATTGGTAGATTCTACCAGTACTCCTTCCTTAAGTAAGGCTGCTATTATAGGTTTGATTCCTACTTCTGCATCCTTTCTTAAGGGATACTGTCTTTTTTGAGGTCTAAATGCTGATTTTGGTATAATAGTAACTGGTCCTGCTGTACGAATTAGTCCTACATCTGATTTCCCTGTTGACCAGAGAGTTTCTAGTATGCTCCATAAAGCTTTTTCTTCCTCTTCTAATAAGACTGCTAATCAGCTGTCTTCGATAGACTGCAAGTGTACAGCTGGGTGTGTCTGTGTTATCCAATTTAACTTCTGCTTCTGTACTCCCTGTTCTGACAATTCTAGCTCTGTCTGTTTTTCCCACTTTGTGACTTTTTCTCCAAGGTCTGCCCATTTCACATTCTTGTCCTTAGTTAAACTAACATGTGGTAATCTATTAGATTTATAGAGTGCAAAGAATTCCTGGGGCAATGAACAGCTAACTACACTGTTCCCTTCTGTGTCCCAGTACAGATTACGTAATACTAATCTGTTTGCATGGTTTTTGAACAGTTCTTGCTCATATTCCTTATCAGGTCCTGGTGTGCTACAATAATACAGAGTACAGTGCAACAAATGTTGTTTATCGGTGTCAAGGGAGGGGGACTTACTGATGGCTACGTTCATCAGTTCTTCGGTTACTGCCCCTGGACCAGTCGTGACTAAGTCCTGGCTGTACCAATAAAATGTTTCACCCTCCGGTCGCACCACAAAAGTATCCATTTGTCGCTGTGCTTCCATACCCTGCATAGTTGGTACTACTGCTATGCGAAATATCTGCATAAGATCTCTGCCCAAAAGGTTTACTGGGCATTTTCCAGAAACAACAATTTTGCTTTTCTGGGTCATCCCTGAAACAGGGTCAGTTATTGCTATGTTATGGGAGATTGGCTCCCGATACAGCTGTCCATTAGCTGCTTTCACTAATATGTAATCAAGTGATTCTGAATTTTCTGGTAGTTTGGAAGGATGTATCAGGGTTCATGAAGCCCCTGAGTCACACAGGAATTTAACTTCCCTCCCCTCTACCAGAAGTATAACTTCCGGTTTTGTGTCTGCTAAATAGAGCTCTAGGCTCAATAATGCCAAGTCTAAAATGTCACTTTCTTCACCATCTGTGATTTCTTGTACTTCCTCTATTTCTTCTATCACATCCTCTACTCCTTTTATCACATTTGCATTTGTCTTTCCTCGGTTACTCCTTTCTAGTGATTCTTGACTATCATATAGTCAGTCCTCACCCTCCTTATCTTCCATGGCTACCTTCTTATTTTGCTTGCAATCCCTTGCTAAATGTCCCTTTTTTCCGCACTTAAAACATTCACCCCTTTTCTTTCTCTCTTCAAACTCTTCTGATCCTTTATCAGATTGTTTGTTTCCTTGGGCATTTTTCTTGCCCTTTTTTCCTGATTGTACTACAAAAACTTCTGCTCCGTCTTCTACAGCAAATACTTGGGTTTTCTTTTTCTTTTTACTATTAAAATGCCTTTCGGCATGTCTAGCATATTCAAGTAGTGACTGTAATCTACTTGTGCGATGGTCTACCATGTGCTTTGTAATAAAGCTGCTTATAGGCAAAATACTGCCTTTCAAAAATGCATTCTTTAATTGCTGCTCATATGGGGAATCATGTGTCTGGTCTTCAGGTACCTGCATTCCACAATGGTTATTAAAACACTCTAATAATCTAGCATAATATCTGTCAACAGTTTCACCTTCCTGTTGAATGCATTGATTAATGCAAGTCCAGTCTGCCCTAGGTTTCCATTTCTCAGAGATTTGGTCTGTTAGACCTTTCACTCTGTTATCCAGTTCTGCATTGCTATGTGGGAGTGGCTTGTGTTCTGCGTCACAGGGATTCCAGTTGCCACTGATCATGTGCCAATCTGGACCTACGATTTGTCTAACTACTTTTTCTACTTCTTCTCCATTTAAATGGTAACTTAACCTCATGCCCTGTAAGTCTTCTAAGAATTTTCTAAAATTAACTTTTGGATGGGGAATTCCCTCTGTGGCTTTCCAGATGTCTTCCGGTGTCCACGGTCTATATGCTAGGAGAGTCGGGTCCTGTCCTGCTTGTCCTGCCTGAGGATTTGGTACTTCTACGAGTGGACATATCTCTTCTTCACTCATAGCTCATGAATTTATTTGATATAACTCAGTATCCCCTCTTAAGTTACGTGTTCGAGACCTAATCTCGATGGGATCTCTGACATACGGTCTTGGCTTCGCAGTGGCAGCAGGGTATAGCAGAGGTGGACCAGGTTGTCCACTCACTTCATATTCTGGTGCGGGAAGCGGAGGGGGCGGAGGGGCTGATGCTATTACTAAATTATTGTCTTCTTTATCTAGAAACATAGCTTTTGAATTATTACTTTTTTGTTCCCTACGGTTTGCTTCCTCAATCCACGTGTGTGCCTGAGGAATGCCCAATTGACGTTGCTTTTTTACCTGACCTTTTGCGTCGGTTTTAAGTTGTTTGACAAGTTTAATAAGCGAGGATTTTTCTAATTTGCCATCAAATTTATATTTATTAACCCATTTTGTATAATACCTAACATTGTCGGCACGCTGTAATTGCATATACTTTGCATCTTCGGTTAGCGGTGGGTCTTGGGTACTTTTTGTGCACTTATTACTCATTGTTCTGACTCTTAAAAAATGTTACGTAACCCTTCTTATTTTTACATGGTACCACGACTTTCTGTTTCACAGTTTATCTAGAATAACTGTCTTACCTATTCTGTTTCCCTGATCTATGACAAGACTGCAATCTTTCTGTCCCTGACTTGTACAAAACAAATCTCCTGACAGATGATTTAAATCAAGTCCCTGATCTAAAACAGAAAAAAGGTAAATCTCACCTTACCTGAGCCTCCGTGATTGACCATCTCTGGTTCGTATACCAACTTGTCCTCCAGTCGCAAATCAGAAAAGTGGCTGGCCTCTTTTGAACGACAATTCAGTCGGAGGTCTTTCAAAGCAGAAGAACCGATGTGGTCTCTTCCCCGTACGGTTTCATGCCACCTGGCCCATCTGACCTGAGGCAAAGTGAGAGTTCCGGTCCGAAGGACCAATCTGTCACAGGAAAAATAACTTCAAAATGATCAACACATGGCAGGTTCAGGTTAAGGCACTTTAATCTTGCAGCAAGGAGACAAAAACGTGCTAATACAGAGTTTGTCTAACTAGAATCAGGAAGTGAAGCTATTCTTATACATTTCTTACAAGACATTGCCTTCCAGGCTGACGTAATAAATCACAAGTTCTTTCAATATTATTTCACAGCAGCTGTTTGTCCATGATTTTCTGCTGGCATATCAGGTTTACAAAAAAAGCTTCCTAAGAAAAATAACATGGCCTTGATGACCACCGGTCAGATACAACTTCTCACTATGCAATGTTACCATTCAAGGTACTATGGCTAATTCGAGCACAAAGCAAGTACAGATTACAGTTCATTTCTTCAAGCAGTCTTTGTTTAATGTATCTCTTCTTTTCCGCAGCTGTGCATGTTCTCATAACACGAACAGAGCTGATTGTTCATATTCAATCACATTATAGAAAACAGTATTGTTCTATTCATTCACTATTCATTCATTTTCCTGACCTAGCAGATAATCACCTGCTTCTCAGTACATTTCCAAAAGGCATAAACATGAATTTTGCTGTGCTAGCAAATACTAGGTTAGAGGGCATCTTGCAATTTCAGAAAGCGTACTGCAGCTTGAAAAAGCATCTTATAATTTCATACAGAATTAAACTAAATAAAATAGAATGAAATGTGTTAACTCTTTTAGCTTCTAATAAGCACTAAACATATACATTAATACATATTTTTCTAACACTAACCCTCCAAGCCACATTTTGTTGGCATATCATATGCTGCCTGGGAGCTAATAACTTGCTCTTTCAAGAATCTAAAGCAATTGTCCCCTAGACAAAATAAACTATCAGATCATTATGATTTTCTGCTGGTGCCCTGACAACAGCCAGGCATTTTAATGGTTTGCAGAATGGTATATCTTCTGCCTTTTTAAGGAACATTGTTTTGTTGCTGTCTTTGTCCATCAGTAGTTCACTAAGTATTAGGTACTGTCATGAATTTTATGTGATCTTCCACAGAAGTCAAAACATATTTTATCCCAGTGTGAAATTCTTCCATGATCTTGTGACTAAGATGAACATAATTTGCCACAATTTCTGGTGTTTATTCATTTATTTCTTTATCTTCATACGCCCCACCCAACCATGGCTAACCTCTAGCTATTCTTTCACTCCCTATCCACTGTGAATGCTCCCTCATTTCATTACCAGATTATACTAGATATAACCCTTTGCCAGGCTGGCTTCTTGAATGTTTGCAGAGTATTACGGCTGCACAGTTCTAGGACCACTATGCAAAAACTCCCATGGGGAGGAATGTTCAGGGCCCCAGAAGCCATCAGTCTGCAGGTGGTCAGGCTGTCAGATACAGGGTGTGATGTGCAGTGGCATTATTGTGAACTGCACACACATCCTGTCACTTCTCTTGTTTACAAGATATCAGTCTGAAAAGTCCCTGTCTTCCATTGGTGATCACACAGGCAGTGTTAAGTCCCGGCACCCTTCCAAAACAATATGTGGTCTGGTCAGAAACTGCGACTGGTCAGAAACTGCTTGATCATATCCCACAGCTGCCCCTTCCAACATTATCAAGCTCATTCCTAAGCCCAGGATGCTGCTTAAACAGACAGGGGTCTTCAGTGTGACTCTGCAGACCAAATGTACTTTCTGGTGCTACTGTAGAAATCTGTTATCACTGTTATCAAAGCCAAAGCACAGACTTACCTGCACAGGATCTGGAGATAGCAGTTATTTAGCATGCTTATCTGTGTATCTGGAATTATGTGTTAAGCACAGCAGTTATAAGAAACAAAAGCCTCAAATGCTGGTCAGTATTTGTATGTTTGCTTGACAGGAAGAACAAATGTTACTTTTTTTTCTGCTGTACATTAGGAGATAAGAATCCTCAGGCTGGTTCATTGCTAGGGCCACTGAACTGCCTTAGATACTTTTTCCACTCACATGTTTATATCCAGAAGAGTTAAGGATTGTCACTTAGGAGATATGAAGCAGATGTATTTTATATTAGAGCACCTGACCCGAATCTTGCTGGAACAGAAAATCTGAGGCTTTATTTCTTCAGATTGTCAAGTAGTGTTATATGCCTTGACCCTTTTTTCTTTGGTCTTATAGAGCATGAACAAAGGAATCTTATGAATGTCTCTGTAACAACCGTTTACTCACTTATAACTCTAGATCATGGACTAATGTGCAGTCCATGTTCATGACACCTCTCTGCTCTCAGCAGTTAAGCACACCAGTCACTGCTTTCATCATGCAAATTCGTAAACCTTGAGGACAGAATGGAGCACACGCCGTTCTTTGCATTACGTTATTCACTTTCTTCAGTAACACTGTTCATGTGTAGCTATGAATTACATACAATGACACTTAATTGTGAGCAGTCTTTCATATTTCTCACAAGTAAACACTGCATATTTTGTGTCATTTTATTAGAAAAGCTATGCACTTGTCACTTACTGGTTAGGTGACAGCTGAATGCATTATGTGTAAGGAGGAGTTAGAAAGCACAAACTTGCAGAAGCTGTGTATATATAAAAATGATACTGCGGTTCTGCAGTGCAGATGGACCATCTAGCATCTAGTGCATAGGTTAAAATTATACTCAATCGGCACTGTGCACTACCATGAGAGGACAGTTTTTGTGTGAGACTGGACAAAGTAAAATTGCATCACTTTTTTGTGCTGACATACCAAAATATATATATACTCACCCAGGTGTGTACTTAGTGCTTAATATGGTTTGCTTGGTGACACTAAATGTTTTCTGCAAGCAAGAGGTGATTGTGATTGGTCATCATATTACTAGTGCTCCATTTAAAGTAGGGAATCTTTGTGGGAATATAGGAGACAACTTCACTGTTCTCTGGACTTACATTGACATATTGTAATCTGGATTTGTGGATTGCTGCCTGTTACGCAGCATGAACATACAATGTCTTATTTTATTTTCATAATTTTTCAGCATTGATAGTGCCTAACAATGACCTTTGTGGAACATTTTGTGCATTCAGTACTGTGTGAACTGAAACAAGTAACTTTTCTGCCGTTAGATATGCTGTTTGAATCCCTAGGTGAAGTGACTAGTACTTTACTTGTAAAGAGTTATAATCTTGCAACAGCTACACCAGTCATGAAAGGCTTCATTATGAACATTATTGTGGTGCACCCTAATGCAACATTAATCATGACGTACAACTCCAATTTAACCTGTTCTCACTTCCTGCAGGGGCATACCTATTGCTAAATTATGCCACATATTTATTTTCTTTTTGACTTTGAGCAAGGGACAGAATATTCCCCATATTATACAAGCTGCTGTTTTTGTGGGTTTTTACATTCCTTTTGTAACACGTTTTCTCAGATGTTGAGGTCAGTGCCCTTGAGAAGCAGTGGCATGCGCCAGGGAAGACTTGAGCAAGTCCAATAAACTATTGTAGGTATCCTTTTGACTTTTGCATATTTTATGATAAAAAGGTTAATTCAAAAAGCATAATGACAAATTAAACATATTTTTGTTTACAATTCACTAATCTGCAAAAAGTAAATTGATCAGAGTCTATCACTAATTAGTGATGAGGAAGGAGGTGCCAAATGAAAAATTGATGGTATCTGTTCACAAGCATTTTTCTTCATTCTCTAAGTTCTGTATAATCTTTGTGTTTTTGTTTTTAACTGGAAAGTCCATTTTGAAATTCTGATATCTGTTGGGGGCTTAGTATATTTTCTTTGGCTTGTTCAAGGCTCTCTAACAGTCAGAGGTAATGCTTTATGATGGCACTGACTCTCATGATATACTTTGTGACAATAGCAGTAGTAACTGTGTTTGATTTCTGTGTCACTGCTCACTGTCAGTGGTTAATATTTACATAAGGTATGCATGCTCTTCGTCAAGGGGTGCATATGTACCATTTGTCATTGGTGCCCATGAGATGCGTCTTACCTAATCAAGAGTGTCAGCTCATGAACTCTGCACATTCGAGAGCTGTCATGTGAAGACAAACAGCTGTGAAACACTTACAGTATAATGTTGTTGATTAATAAGGGACAAACCGGAAATACCAGACCACTCAAACCTGGAAATATTACTGTTTCTGGCATATCTATTTTTAGTCTTACTTTTTTTTCCTGTCGTGTATTCTTTTGCTATTTGATAACAGAAAAAAAAATGATCTTAAGAGTATTTATTTGTGTTTAATATTGTAAATAAAATCAAGTTTTATGATTTAGAACTTGAGACTGTTACACGATGAAACATATTCTGTAACTATGGAAACTGAGGATGACATAGAAAATATTGGCAACTGTGAATGTAGCCTTTTGAAATGTCACAGAAAAAGAGTCATGTTCCAAATTATAACTTCAAAATTTTCTTTAACACTGTTATCATCGTGTAAGACTGGCCCCTGTGACTGCATCCGTGAGAATTATCAGAGGTACAACCCTATAATTGATGGGGGAAGATAACAGTGTTTTGTTAACTCAGTAGAATTAAAACTACTTTTTGTTATCAGAAGAAAAAATATGTAGATTGATTCTTGTAAATAGCTGATAGATGAGCAAGAGATTTTGACATTTGTTCTGCATAGACTATTTTCTGCAGGTAAATAGTTAAGATTCTTTAAAAAAAAAAATGTATAAATAAGTATAAAACAGGAAGGTGTGAAGTGCCTGAAGGACTATCTACCATTACTCAAAAATGCAAGAATGAATATATTTTGTCTATCTGTAGAGCATTTCTGAATGGATCCCCTTAGTTAATTGGTTCTGTCTAGTATAACTTACTCCGTCAACTGTGGAAAATATTGATAAATAGTGCCACTGAAGTTTCCCAGTGAACCAACAAAATAATTTACATTAAAAAGTCTGAATTTCTTGTATTTTGCAATTGCTGTCTTACAGCCAAAGTGTAACTGAAGCTTTGTTTCTTTATTTTATCCTAGACAACCTCTACTAAATATATTCAGATTTATGGTTTACTACTGAAACCTTGAAACTGCATAGTTCAACCGGTCACATGGTCGACCCGAAATCCTGAATCCAGAACAGAGAAATTGTGGCCAGGTCGAAACTGAATACATCAACATCCATAGTTCGATGTAGTCAACATAGCAGGAGGTGACATCAGTCATCCATGCTATGCAGCTAACCATAACGTGACATGTGCTGCACCCCCACACCCCCCGCAAATTATATATACCAACTTCAACATCGCAGTACAGTGAGGAAATGGGTTAATTCCCTGTTCCTCATTGAACCGCCATCTCCACTCAAAATTCTGAACTCAAATACTTGGGTTGGCAGAACTGCCCATTGGAAAAATGCATTTCGACAATGTCACTGTCAATCGAATGCAGTTTGCAATGGTGATTGTAAACCTAGATTTATTTTGTGTTGTATCTTCATATATAGTTATTAGAATTTAATATAGGTGTTTTCGTGTTTTATTACTGCAGTATCAGTTAAGTTGTTCCATTTCCTTATAACCATGTGACATCCAGAAACAATACTTAATTCAATGTCTTGATTCTGGGTGTTCATCTACAACATATAATAAGTAAAAATCATCCCTCAAGAACTAGTATGAAATATGCACCAAGACAAAAAAAAAATGTAGAAAATGCTGAGAAAGGAAAAGCCGTAACAAGTCAGTGACAGCTAAAATAAAATAACGAGATATACGAATGTGTATGCATGTTTCTTTACTGCTCTGTCTGACTCCTTTTATTTCTTTCTAATTACAACTGATGGGTCCTCCCTCATTCATATTAGTGACAACCACATCTGTCTTAATGTTTTGCACCATAACGATATTGGATTTGCTCCTCAGATTACTTTTAGGCGTTTTCTTTTTGAGGCAACATATTTCTACTTTTAACACAGCCTACTCTTCCCAGCACCCAATTCTGGCTATGGTTTACAGCTGTACTTCCACTGGTCCCCACCCAAATTTTGCTGCTCATTAGCTAGCTGTGATCTTTACTTTAATTTTACTCAAACCTGAACATCTTAGCACAAGAGGTGCTCAGTGTCCTCAGTGCAGGCTCAAACAGTGAACAGGAGCATAGCAGGTACTGAAGGATTTAGATATCTGAAGACTTTATTACATTGTGAAATGGATGCTGGTCACATTCCCAAATGGAGGAAGGTGTGATTATCCTATGTGAACGTACATTTCAGAGGAATCAGCTGAGGTTGTTTCAGTACCTTGTAGGGTTCTCACTGGGTGCCTCCAATGAGAGGACACCCAGGGCAGATCCAGGACATAGAGAAGGTATTCTAAATCTCAGGTTGGTTGAGAAGGGGGCTCGCTGGTGCAGCAGGTAACAGTGCTGCCTCACAGCGTTTGGTTTTCTAGTTCATTTCTTGGTTGGGGTGCCTTCTGTGTGGAGTCTGCACATTCTATGTCCCTATGGATTTTTGCCATATGTTCCATCTTCCTCCCACATCCCAAAGATCTGTCTTTGGTGAGTTTGTGATCCTACAGTTGCTCATACATGTGTGTGTGTGTGCGTGTGCGTGTGTGTGTGTGTGTGTGTGTGTGTGTGTGTGTGTGTGTGTGTGTGTGTGTGTGTGTGTGTGTAGGGGGAATCTTACAGTGGGTCAGGGCTCCCTTCAAGATTACTGTCACTGCCTTGCATTCAGTGAGTGCTGGAAACAGGGTCCAGCTCCTCCCTAACCCAAAACAGGATTATGTGGGCTATCAGAGATTGAATACTAGCTGCATTTTCCTGCAAACAATTCTGGATGAGTTGAGGACTGTTGCTGGGGGTAGAGAAGTCTGATCTTCTGTGATGAGTTTCCTATGGCATTGACCCTTATCAAATAAAGAAATTTATAAAGTGGACTGATCGATATCTACCCCCCACTGCAGCTGTCATTTGTTGTTTTCTGTCCTGTGATGTTGTGACATGTCTGCAGCCTGTATTACAGAGCAGGGCCACTGCAGCATACTCTACAATTTTGTATCCTGAATGGAGAGTAAAGCTGTCACCCTTTGAACACTTTTGCTCATATTCAAGCTACCTAAGACCACAAAAGAATTTGAGTAATCAAAGTTGAAACAAATGCCCTGCTTTAGCATCGGTGGAGCTTCCATAGGACTGGGATGTGTCTTGGTGTCCTGACACATACTTCAGTATCACCTCTCTCCTCATAGATTCTTAGATAGGTACTTGTTTAGCTGCCCTTGTGAGCCAGTTAAGCCTAGCCAATTTCCACAAATGTGAGAATCAAACCTTATACCTCATGTCTGTAAAGTAAACACCTTAACCATGAAGGCAAACCCCAACCCTACAACTCTTGACATGTTATTAGAAAGCTCAGTCCATGCTTGTTAAATCAGTACCCTCTATGAGGAATCAGGTAGTTGCTGGGCACTTGTACTGCTCTTACCTCAGAGAAAGGACCCGGTCAGAAGATGTGCATCCCTTTTCTGTGACTGTATTGTGGCAACCTGACTATGTGTTTTACTCACATGCCAATATTTTCTACCATCTTAGGGTGTTTGAGCATCCTGTTACCAAAAGGATATACAAGTGTTCACACTATGTATGCTGTTCTACTAAAAATGTGATTTATATAGCAACCTGTTCAGAATGCACTTCTTTTTATGTTGGTAAAACCAATAGAATGTTAAAGGAACGTATTTTACACCATATGGGTGATATACGGAGAAATGTGCAAAGAAGTACAGTAGCTCAACACATTAATGAATTTCCACAGCATGATTTTAAATTTATGGTTTTGGATATTTGTACTCCTGCACCTAGTGGTGGTGATATAAAGAATGCCACAGAAGTTAAAGAGACTCACTTGATAGCTGGTTTGAGAGCTGATGTTCCACCAAGCTTAAATGGTTTTATACCTTTAAAACCTATTTTAAAGGCTAGCAAATGTTAATTGGTTAAGAGTTTTAATTAATGTAATTGTTTTTTCAAGTATATTTATATGCAGACTGATTTTATATTTTTGTATTGATCTGAAGAAGGAGGTATCTCCGAAAGCACTTATCTGTTTATTGTCTGTTAAATATATGTACTTTCCCGTGGTTGTCCCATTGTTGTTTCTCAAGTATTTTAAGCTGATTTTTTTTACATTGGGACTGATTTTCTCCTTGTTGCTGTTTGCTTACTTTATGCCTGAAAAATAAAAAAGGTCTTTATCAGCTTTTGCTGATCCTATCACATTTTGTTAAAAAATTAAAATTATGGAGAAATAAGTACCAAACATAGTTCATCTCCCTTGATTGGTGTAACTCGTAACATTCTTCAATAGACATTGAACTCTGACTTCATGAGCTATGTTGTTGCTGACTGAGGCTTCATTAAATTAGGAAAAGAGAACCACAAACTGTAGACAAGCCCTGCTGAGACTTCAAAGTGATTGAGAACACTTTCCTTGTATCCCTTTTGTCAAGCAACAAACCATCCTTTCTATGAAAAAAAAATGAGTACAGCCATATGTGCCAAGAGACCTGAAAGGACTGTGCATATGCTAGGTCTAGGATAAATGGCAGCATTCAGTGGCAGTGAACCTAATAAGGTTAAATGAGGAAAGCTGTTTCTGATTCCTAATTCAAAATACTTCAGCTAATGACAATAGATGTCAAAACAGGTAAGATGAAAGAGGAAGGCAGCAACATGTGTGTCGTAAGTCCTATTAATGTTTTGATGTGAAATGACTGAAGTATCATGACAGTCATGTAGAAGTTGCCACAATTGTAATCCCTGTCATGTAGCTAAGTGTAGTTCTCACCATGGGAATCAGTGAGCCTGCAGTAAGAGTACTTTCATGGAGACGTCTAGAGAAGTTGGGAAAATATGTCTGTATGGATTATCTGTTCCTTACTTATATACTGAAGCTATTTGATCATGAAATATAAACATTTTATTGATTTGCTTATACTTATGAAAAGTTGAGATTAATTCACAGATTGTTCTTAGAAAGAAAAAATAGGTAAAGTAAAAGATAGGTCCACTGTCAACAGACATGCACACTACACCAATGCAGAATATACAGGTTGGAAAACTAACAGAAATGTGTGGATATTTCTTAAAAAGAGACAATCTAAATGTGTGAAGCTGGAGGTAAATTATATGAAGCTGTCAGTTAAGACAGGACAGGAAGGCACCATTGCCTCAGGGCACATAACCTGAGCACTGGGTGATCCATAGCAAGAATTTAGAGGTAAAAGTCTGGTTGGGTAACTAGATAACATAAAGGAAAAGGGTTATTTTGACCTTGAGAAGAATCATCAGTTTATAGTTATTATAATCGATGCAAGTAAGTAGAAAAACTCAAGTGTTTAAAGTGCTTTCTCTTATCTATCCATAAATAGGTGGAGGTCCATCAGATTAGAGTAGAACAATACAGATTTAGAAGCCTTTGTAGAGTTATGTGTAACACTATCCTCTGAAACAGCATTTTCAATAACATTTTCATTAACATCAACTCATCACATCAAAGATAAAATGAAATAACTGTGGATGGACATAGTCAGTGACAAGTGTTATATAAAGTGTTTTGTTCTAGCACTGGCCACATACGGTAGGAATACAGCACATTAATTTTAAGCTACCAATGGAGTAGATATGCAGGGCAAGTGTGAAGAGTGAGACCTATCCTAAAGTATGGTGGCCAAGCAGGCTATGGTTTACATTTATGATGCAGGCTCAAATGAATGAACTATCTGTTAAAGCATACTACTGCATTCCATGTACTGTAAACAGGAGTTAGATGTGATGCATCCCAGTTAAAGTGCTCATCTTTTTAATATGTTTTAATTTCAATAAAGAAGTATAATTTTTAAACAAGTTATAAGTGCATGATTACTTTGAAATCTCAACATAGCTTGTCTACAGTTTGTAGTTCTTTTTTATTGAGTCTAAGGTGTATCAGCCATCAACTTCATTGCTCATTAAATATTTTTCCCCACTGGTTTAATGTTTTTTTTCTTGAGGGTGGGAGACATTTTGCTCCCTAAAGCTCAAAAACTATTGCACCTCACTACAAGGGGATTTGTTTTTTTTTAGAATCTCTCTCTCTCTCTCTATTATAATTGTCTTATTGAAAAAGCAAAAACAAAAAGACATATTTTAGGGCAGATTAAACAATAGACAAGAAACATACAGGGAAATTAAAATGGAAGTTATCTGTTGTGATAAATGAAAAGTAGAAAGATTATGGATATAACTGAAACAGTTCTCCTATAAGCTGCAGTGTTCTCCACGTTGAGCATCTGCTCATACACACACACACACCTAAAATTTAAACTAAACTAAAAAAAAATCTTTTTCTGGAATATGACTATTCTCTGGCACCCTGGTGTTTCCTGTCAGATGTCACCCGCTGGTATGTCAGAACACTGCCCTTCCATCTCTAGCCTATTAGTTGTACATAAGAGATAGAGACTTGCTTCCTCCTTTCCTGCTTTGCCCTCCCTAATGTCTGCTGCTGTACTGGAAACCTGACATGGCCTCAGGCACTGAATTGATGAACCTTTTTATTTCTGACTAGCTGGCTCATCCCTTGAACAAGTGCTGAGATTTTGGAGCTCATTAACTCTGCCCCATGGGGAGACGTTGCATCTTAATTCAAGTTCTCTGAGCAGATGTGGCAGGTTTGAGCAGGCAGGGCGGTGCTTCTGTTTTGTTTTAAAGTAAAGGCTGTTATTGTTTGCTTGAGATCTGTTGTCTTTTAGATGCTTGACAGTGTGTACAACATGTTCGTCAGTGCATGTAGGAGTACTTCACACGAAAAGCCACACATACCATCAAAGCCTCATATTCTGCACCCTAATGAGATCAACACACCACACAGGCACAAATCCCCTCATCCTTTCAACATCAGGGGGGTTAAGTTTCTGTGTACTTGATCTCTCAGCATACTCCAAAATACAGTATCTCATTTGCAGTGGGGTTTTCTTTTTATCCAAGGTAACCAGTGAAAGAGTGACACACATTAAGGTTAAAGGAGTAACTGCAAGTTCACACAATTAAATAATAATAGTAGTGAGTTTCTCTGACCCACTGTTTTCATTTCCCAGTTTTACATTTTAAGCTATGACTTATATTGCTGTGATAGTTATTTTGGGCTCCCTGATTTATAAGTAATGCAGCATTTCCTCCAAATCCCTGATGTATTTGAGTTGAGTGTACTAAATTTCCAAATATTTAAGCATGTAAAAGTATTGACTGATCTGTCGTTTGCTTTTACACACATACACACACACACACACACACACACACACACACACACACACACACACACACACACAAACACACACACTGCAAGATTTCACAAATTTGCATTCCAAAACCACAAACTTAATATTGTAGTGTATGTTGATTTTAATTCAGTTGCCTTTTAGGTTGCAGAAAAAGCTAATAGTTAATGCTGTGTTTCTTAGATGCCCTGCCCTAATGTTTAAAAATAAATTTTTAGTTCACGTTTTCAAACCACATATGTCAAATTTAGATTGTTATACTGCTGTATGTCACATGCTTCTAGAATTTACTATAATGGGATTGTAATAGTGTTGATAGGCAACACTTCTTCGACCAATAGGTGTGCACTGCTACACAAAATGAGACAAGTTGTAGTAATTTTCTACAGTACGAGTTATGATAGTGTTCCGATGTATTTATGCCTGATCCATATGTACGGGTACCTAACAGATGTAGGTCTCCCATTTGTGAGAACAGATTCATACAGTTTTTCTTGCATAGTGCATAATTTCAGGTTTTTCACCTTTTACTGCATATGTTCAGTCTTGGCAAATCACTGATAAAGAATTATAGATAAGAGTGTCAGGCTTTCACAGCAAACCTTGTGTAAATCATTATGTTAATCCCGTTGAGCACTGCTGCAGTAGCCTTAGCTATATAGGTTATATCCTGCCAAGGATATAACAGTTGACCACCTTCCAAAGCTTCAGGACACCTCCCATGTGCCCTAACTGTCAGGCAGCTCCAGCTGAACTGACTTAAAGGCAAGTTTGGGCACAAACCCCTCCAGAGCTTTACTGCTGCCAAAAAGTACACGCCTCTGAGGCTTTTGAGGATTGGCGGTTGGCTTGTGCTGTGCCTTTGCTGGGTAGATAAGTTCCCCTTGGGAAAAAAAATTGTATTTTCTTATTTCTTTTCCTGTTTCATCACTTTCCTCCTCAAAAAAGTTATTTTAAAACTAGGAGTGCTGTGTTTTAATGAACTGTCACAAGACTGTAACGTAGTTTTAAATGGAGACCTCATTTTTCCTGTCAGTTTAAAAGTGGTGGAAAGTAACTGAAAACATTTTTTTTCTGTGGAGAAATTGTGTTTATTCTACTTTTGTGGAACTGGCATAGTGGATTTCAAAGTGCTATTTACTGACTTTTACTTTTGAAAAAGTAACTTTTATAGATGGGTAATGTTTTCTGTCATTTGTTGCTTGCCTTCCCCGGGAAAAAGGCATTATTTTCATCTTAACCATGGAACAGACTACTGGTTCCACTATCAGTCCTTCTTCCAGCCACAAAAAGAAAACAAATAAGCAAACAGCCTTTGCCACCACAGCAAGCTAGCACTTTGGCTGCGCCACAGGTGGATGACTGTGCTGTGGCTATTTGTTGTACCTCAGACCACTCATCTTTTAGCCAGGATCCCTCTGGTTCAGCACCAGTAGACACTGTGGACTGGGAGATAGCCATGCCTTCTGTAGCTGTTGGGGTCCCCTCAGAGAGCAAGGGAGAGCCCTTGTTGGCCCTGGAAGAGGGAACAGCGACGGTGTCAGAATGCTGTATCCATCCCTGGGTAGGCTGCTGCTGTCACCATTAGTAACAAGGTTTCCTGTCAAAAAAAAAAAAAATCAAGCATGTATCTACTCTTCCTCAAAAGTTTTTTGGATAGGAGGAGTTTACTAGGTCTGGCCTAAGGTTTAATTCAGGCTATTGATCCTTCTCATAAATTAGTTTCTGGTGAAAGAAAGTGGGATACGTCTTTTCCTGAAGAGGTTCAAGATTCTGAATCCGGACAGGAAGACTCAGGGATGGAAATAGTTTTTTTTTTTCCCTGAGATTCAGGCTCAGGAGGAGAGCTCAGTTTCTGAATCTCCTTGTGGGGGCTTCTCTTTCTCTGAGACTATTGCTAGAATGTGCCAGTGTTTTCAGTGGGAAAACACTGAGGTTTCTCAGTCACTCAGACAATACTATGAGTTGTTACAGAAGGATTTTCCAAATCCTACACCTGTTCCTCCTGTCCTGCCTGTTTTAGAGGCTGTGTATATTACTGTCTGCAATGTTTCTGATAGTCAGCCAGCTGTTCCTACAAGGCAGATAAACAACAAGAACTCCCAGGCCTGTCCCAGCAGCTATAGCTTTAGTTGATCCCACTGCTGTTAAACACTTACTTAATTCCAATCCTGTCCTTTCTGGTAAGGATGGGAAAGTTATTGATTGGTATGGGAAAAAGTGTATACTTCTGTAACTTTGATTTTTAGAATTTTGAATGTCAAGCTCATATGTTAAAGTTTGTTCTGACTAATTGTAAAAGTATCAAGAATATTTTATCTGCAGTTTCTTCTTGTGAGGAAAAATAGGCTTTAAATAACTTAATTTCTTCTTTTGCACAGGTGAATTACCACTGTTTACAGTGTGTGTGCTGATTCTTATAGGGCGCTGTCCACTGGTACTGTTTTGAGGAGGTTTGCATGGCTACATTCTCAGAACCTCCCAGATTATGGTAAAAATGAGATTTTAAATTCACCATTGGATAGAGATTTGGGGTTTGGCCCCTCTGCTGCAGAGGTGATCAAAAAGTGTGATGAAAGGGACAAGCTGAACCAGAGAAGCTCTAAGATATTGTAGCCCTCCTTTTCAAAATTACCTTGTGTCCCCTCCCACTCAGTGCCCTTTTTTCTTCCAAAAAGTCTGAATCTCTGTTTTCCTCTTTGAGAACAGATAGATTCAGAAAAATGGGTTCTAAAAATCATTCATCAAGGTAAGAGATGACAGTATTATTTATTTAACATTTCTTGACCAGGTTAGTCCAACTGAGCTGATTGCCCTTTTTCAACAAAGGCCCGGGGAGAAAAGCTCCACAGTTAACGTTTAATCAAAGTGTTGTGCAATAAATCAAAAGATTGATTGTGGTTAACAATTTAAAATGTTAAGGCACATTAACAGTACACAGTCATTATTCAGAACACAGTTATAAGGTTGGCGTTATGCTTCCTGGGGGCAGCCTAGTTATTATGGAACAAGTTGATTATTAACAATGCATTTTTAATATTCTTTATGACGGTTTTTATATGGAGGCATCTGTCAATGAGGTTAATATTTCTTATCAAAGAATTGATGTTTGTTTGTATGATACGTTGATGCAAGGCCAAATTACATCTCTGGAATATTAATTTATGTGTGTGGATCATCCTATGGTTTCTACAATATTTGGCCTGCCTAACATCCACAAGGACATCTTTGATCAACCTTTTAGGTCTATTGTTGATGTAGCCCATTCAAAAACTAGTTGCATTGCTAAGTTTCTTGATTGTGAATTGATAACATTTGTCATGAATATTCCACACCTATGTAAAGACTCTTGGGATTTTTTAACAAGATGCCAAGGGATTGAGTGTGCTTTGGATTTTGTATTATTACAATTGATGTCCAAGATCCTTTTAGCTGCATTCCCCATGACCAGGGCCTTTTGTGTTTTTCTGACTATTTGGTATTCAATATGGGGTTATCACAGGACAGGGTGAATGTTTTAACCACATTGATGGAATTGGTCCTGGGTACCAATTATATCTATTTTTTGGGTCACTATTTCAAACAGACTTCTGGTATTGCCATGAGATCAGCCTGTGGTCTTTTATTTGCTAACCTCATAATGGCAGCTTGGGATAGTGATTTTCTTTTTAATTGTGATTGTTTTTCAGTATATTCATTTGTATATGCGTTTTTTGGATTATTAATTTGTAGTTTGGACAGGACCTGTTACTCTTATTTCTTTTATTGCTTATATTAATGGTACTACCTCTTTTTTGAAATTTACCTATTCTATTGGATGTGACTCTATTACTTACTTGGATGTCACCTTGAAAAGGGATCCTATTACTCATGGTGTTTCTTCTGTTGTAAAGAGAAAGCAAACCTATTCTAATACTCTTTTGCATTTCAGCAGTAACCATCCTTTCCATAAAAATGAGCCATTGTGAAAGGCCACATGGTTAGGGCTCCTAGGATGGTTTCGAGTTTTGATGATTTTTTTTAAAAGAATGTAATATGTTGTCTAATATGTTTCTGAACAGGGGCTATCCTGGTGTCTTGGTCCTTTCTGTTAGGAATGAGATTGTGGGGAAGAGAAGATCTAACTTTTATTGTCCTCTATTAACATTTAATGTTGATACATCTAGTTTTCATATTGGACAAGATTCATTTTCATTGCCACCTGATGACTACAATGTTTTTGGTAACCTACCTGACAATTTGAGTAATTCGTATAGCCATCCCTTTATTACTACCTACAGCCTCTTTTCCTTTGATAGAAATTTAATTGACAAATTGGGTCCTTGTCCTAGGATTGTTTATAGGCATGGTCTGAGTTTCAAGAACTTTTTCTGATGGTATTTCAAATTTGACATTGCTGACTATTGGTAAGATGGATAAATGTGGGGTTTGTGCTCACTGTGGTTATATTCAGGTTGGGGACAGGATTTCTGTCCTGGGCAGAGAATTTTTGATTAAAAGCCATTATATTTGTCAGACTCAAGGTATTGTTTATATTGCTTTATGCCAGCAATACCCAGCCTTTTAAATCGGCAAAACAGAAAGTTTAGACAAATAATTTACTAACATATCTATAACATAAAGAAGCATAAAAGCACTAATGCCCTTTAAAAGCATCAGGTTAACTGTAATCATCAACATTTTTTATTTTCTATTTTGGAAAAGGTACATGTTAATCCCAGGTGTGGTCTGTAGTCTATCTTACTGGAACAAAAAGAACTTTGGTAGCAAGTATGTTTGAACAATACACTTCCCCGGGTCTTAATGATTCTGTCAGTATTTCTAGTTTGTGAAAGATGAAATTTTATGATACATGAAAAAGTATTTTATAGTTAAGTTTTTCATTATTAAATGCTATTTTATTTTATTTTAACATCATGTTTTGGTTTCTTTAAATTTTCTTTTCCTGTCATTGGTCATGTGGTTTAGTGGGTAATTTAAAAGTGCATTAATGCAGTTTGTATTTTTATCTGATGAAGTCTACATTCAACAGACGAAAGCACTTATTTATTTGATTAATAAAGCTGTGGTTATTCGCTGGTATCCACTTTTTGTTTTTTCCTTTATAAGGTTGGGGTTACATAGCAACATAATAAAGGAATGTCAGAAAAAAATAATAACCACTGGATATTTAAGCTAAAAACAAATAGTTTAGACATAAATGAATTAGAAGTAACATGTTTCAGTAGGTGGTATAAGCTATGTACAAGTCAGTTACTACAGTTAAAGTTGTTGAAATACGATGATAGAAAAAAGGGGGGAAGGAGAGAAGTAGACAGCTGAGGTGGTAAGGGTATAGCAGTTAGGGAGGATGTGTGCATTGGCAGATCCAGTTACTTGTTAGAAAGTGTTTGATTGCAGTTTTGAATTGTTTTGGTTGCATAATACCACAGATTTCCGGGATAGTTTGTTCCAAGAGAGGGCAGGGGCGAAGTTATATAGATTTTGTCCTGTTTTGTTTTATGGTTTGTAAATTTGAAGTAGATTTTGGTCTGTGCTTCGGAGAGTTTTGGGAGGGATGTTGAGGGAGACAAGTAAGGAGATGTTAGGACAGAAAGAAGGCAGATACAGAATATAATTAATTATTTGAAGCTGAGAGAGAAGCAGTTGTTGGGGAAATTCTAGCCAGTTTAAGCTTTTAAGCGCAAGCCAGTGGGGAGATTTGTAGGTCTGATTTGCAGCAAATCTGGCAACTTTGTTATAGGTAGATTCTAAACTTGTTAAGAGGGAGTTCTGAAGATTGGTGAGGATTTGTGAGCTGTAAAATAGGCTTGGGAGGAGGTAGGCATGGGATAGGGTGATTTTTGGCTTTGTTAGACAAGAATTTTTTATTTCTATAAAGAAGAACAAGTTTTTGATGTGTTTTTTTTTGATGCAGTTGTATACATGGAGGTCGAATTTGAGTTGGTCATCAATTATGACCCGGAGAAGCTTAGTGTTTGATTCTACTCTGATTGGAGTGTTATTAAGAGATGAGATGGAGAAAGGAGATTTGAAGTGGCATTGGGTTTTTGGTAGAAATAACATGAGTTTATTCTTTTTTAGTATTTAGGATTAACTGATTCTTTGTAAGCCAGTTTTCAACAAATATGAAGGATTTTAGGGTACTGGAGTTTAGTTCAGAGAGGGCGTCAGCAATGGTAATGACTGTATTGTCATCTGCATATTGTACAATTGATGATTGTGGACATGAAGTATGGAGTTGATTAGTAAAGATATTGGGGAGTAAGGGGCCAAGAATAGATCCTTGGGGAACTCCCATCTTAATTAGAAGTGCAGGGGAGAGTGAAGAGAGCCATTATACTGATTGCTGTCGATCAGTAAGGTAACTAGAGAACCAGTAAATGGTAGAAGCAGAAAAATTAAGGCCTGAGAGTTTGTCCAACAACAAGGAGTGGGACACTGTGTTGAACACTTTATAGAGATCAAGGAATAGGCAAGACACTAGTTTTTTTTGAGTCCCTAGCCAGGGAGATGGTGTTGATAAAGAATATAAGGGTTGTGGATGCGATATGTTTTGGGCAAAATCCATGTTGAGTGGGGGTGAGTAAGTTTTCTTGTAGTATATAATCAAGAATTTCCTTGTGCACACATTTTTCTAAAATTTTGGAGAGCGGTGATAATATTGCTATTGGTCTGAAGTTGGATAGTTCTGTGGAGCTGCCACCTTTATGTATAAGTAAGGTATTTTTTCCAAATAGAGGGAACTTTAGATTCTGTGATAGAGTACTTGATGAGTACAGAGACAGGACTGGCTATAGAGTTAGATGGTATCTAAAGGACTTGTGGAGGTAAGTTATCTACTGAGGGGGAGCAGGGTTTCAGTTTGAGAAGTAAAGGGTTTATGTAGCTGGTTGGTAATGGTTTAAGAGAGAAATAATTGGTGGAATTAGAGGTTGTGGGAGGGTCCTCAGGGATGCTAGGCTTGTTGGAGTTTGTGGGACTAACCAGTTTCCTGATGGATTTGATAAAGTAGGTGTTAAACAGAGATGCAGTTTCTTGGGGAGTTTTTCTAGGACAGTGGTTAGCTAGTAGGAGGAAATTCTTCCTTTCCAGGGGACATTGCTCATCTTCCAGATCAGACTCTTGTTTCCACCAGTTTTTCATCATGTGTTGTTCCAAGAAGTAATAGAACCAACCCCTCATTTCCAGGTGGAGAAGGGTTTTCATTCAAGGATGTGCCTAGTTCCAAAGAAAGAAAAGTATTGAAGACCAGTTCTTTCCTAATCTTGTTTGTGATATTCAAGATGATGTCACTTCACAACCTGTTACCTATTCTTTTTTCAAGTTTCAAGTTTCCTGGTAACACTAGATTTAAAGGATGCTCATCATGACATCCCTGTTCATCCAGACTTCAGACATTTCTTAAGGATTTGTTTGTCTGGATGATATCATCAGTTCTCTGCCTTACCCTTTGTACTATCCACTGTACTAGAAGTGTTCACAAAGTGTCTAGTTCCAGTTATAGTACAGGGTACCCACAATTTTCCATATTGAGGCAACTTGCTTATCTTTGCAGAATCTTTTTTAAAGTGCCAGGAATCTGTCCCTTGGGTGAGAGATCTCTTACACCAGCTGGGATTCAAAGAGAACATTGAAAGTCTTTCTTGACTCCTTCACACAAGATTGTGTTCCTGGGATGTCAACTAGACACCTCAGTTCAAAGTGCTTTTCTTCCACGGGCAAAAAATAGATCCATATCTAGATCTGTTTCTAATGTTTTTCACTCAGACTTTTTTGACTGTGAGGGAAAACCTCAGGATTTTGGGTCTTGTGTTATCTATGATTCTCATGATAATCTTGGCAAGACTCCACATGAGAAAGATACAATGGCATCTGAAATCCCTTGGTCACATCACCAACACTCTTTCTCTTTTCAAATCCCAGCATTGGAGTTTGTCAGAAGAGAAATCAGTTGATGGAGACAAAAGAGATCCTTAAATCCAGGTCACCCCCTTCTCCCTCCCTTCTCCAAAGCAGTCAGTCACCACAGATGCCTCAAACTTTGCCTGGGAAGCAGTTTCAGGAGGGATAAAAGTGCAGGGGTGTGGGAACAAAGATCAGATGCACACACAAATATATCAAGGAGATGCATGCCCTGAAAAAGGGACTCGACTCTCTTAACCATCTTTGATCCCTGGGACCTCTTTAAGTGGTTATAGACAATGCCACAATCATGTAGTACATCAACAAGCAAGTGGGAACCAGGTCATAACCCCTTGGCAGACTAGCCATGTTAGCTTGGGATATAGCTTGACAGCACAGTCTCACTCTACAGGCATCGTACATTCCGTCAGAGCAAACTTCTATGGCGTACAAACTGAGCAGGACCAGGACAGACCCTGACTAATGGAAACTAGACTCAGGGGGTCTTCCAAGATTTGCTCCATCTGTGGGGAGTTCCTCAAATAGACCTCTTTACCTCCTCTCTGGACAATCAACTGACACGTTTCTGTTCCAGAACTCCATAAAAGAAGGCCTGGAAGACAGATTCTTTTTCTTTTCCTTGGGCAGGAATGTTCCTGTATGCTTTTCCACCCTTTCCACTAATATTCAGGGTTCTTCTGAAAATTCAGAAGAAATCCCTCAAGATCACTGTGGTGATTTCCTTCTGGCCCAAGCAGCTGTGGCTCTCCCTTCATTTGGAAATGGTCAAGGGCAATTACTACAAGCTTCCTCACAAATTGGATCTACTCACACAAGTACAGGGGTGTGCAATACACAGTATACCCCAACATCAGTCAACTTCAGTTGATTGCCTTAATAATAAGTTCTTAATTCCTTTTAGACACCTGTTTACTGAGGACATGCAGCAGGTACTAATGGGGGCAAGAAAGTCTGCTAGTAGAAAATCATATATTAGTAAATGGAAAAGGTTTCATAGTTTGTGCCAACAACATAACCAGCACCCATTCAGCTAGTTGTTGTCTGGTTTTACAATATTTGTGTGAGTTACTATCCTATGGCCTTTCTTGTTCCTCTATCAAGATTCGTTTATTAACCATTTCTGCATGTCTGCTTATGGATCCTCCTCTTGCAACGCAGTCTCATGTCAAAATGTTTTTGAAAGGGATTTTGCATAAGAGGCCTTGAAGAAAACCAGTGACATCCCCTTGGGACCTTAAGTTTGTGTTACAGAAGGTAGCACTTGCTCCATTTGAACCAGATAATCTGGCCAATTTGAAGTACTTAACATGAAAAACAGTTTTACTGATTGTCTTGATGTCTGCAATAAGGATATCTGAGTTGCAAACTCTTAATGGTGAGTCAGCTCTATCTCATTTTCCATAGGGATTTCTTTGAGAACTAATCCGTTTATGATTAAAGTGGTATCCGAATTTTCTTTATACCAAACTCTCCATCTCCCCATCGTCTTTCTGAACCTAAAAATGTGGGAGAAAAGATACCCCCTACCTTGGATGTACACAAACAGTTCAGGTAATATCTTGACAGAACTAAATTGTTCAGATCTTCAGATTAATTGTTAATTTCTTGTGAAAGTAGGAAGAAGGGACACCATGTGTCAAAACAGACTATTTTCAAATGGTTGTCTGAGGCTATTACCTTTTGCTATACTCACTATAACAAAGCTATTGCAGGCAGGATCAAGGCCCACTATACCAGGGCCTTGGCTTCATCTATGGCTTTTTGGAAAGTTGGAATCAAGAAGTATTCTAGAAGCTGCTGCTGCTGTTTGGTCCTCTGTGCATACTTTAACAAAGCACTATAAGCTGGATTCCATCTCTAGGTCTAGATTATGCTTTGCTAGGACCACTCTCCAGGGGTTCCTGGACACTTCTCCTTCTCCATAACAAATATAGTTAGCTATGGTAATCTAGCCATATAGCTAAGGCTACTGCATCAGTGATCAATATGAGGAACATAGTACAGTTGTGTAAGTTGAACTTATGATAACAGTAGACTTTTGAATGATCATGGCTGCAGTAGGCACCCACTCTTTACACCCCCTTCTTTCTTGGTGTGTTTTATTACGCCAGGGTGTGGGTAGTAATATTTTGTTGTTCCTAGCTTTGTCCTTTCAGGGCTCAGCCTCTCTTTCTCTCTATTGGCAGGAAAACTCAGAAGGGCTTCTCACCCAAACTTGCCTTTTAGTCATCTCAGCTCTAGCTGCTTCATTATTTGGTTACAAAGGGCTTCTCACCCAAACTTGCCTTTTAGTCATCTCAGCTCTAGCTGCTTCATTATTTGGTTACAAAGGGCTTCTCGCCCAAACTTGCCTTTTAGTCATCTCAGCTCTAGCTGCTTCATTATTTGGTTACAAAGGGCTTCTCGCCCAAACTTGCCTTTTAGTCATCTCAGCTCTAGCTGCTTCATTATTTGGTTACAAAAAGCTTCTCACCCAAACTTGCCTTTTAGTCATCTCAGCTCTAGCTGCTTCATTATTTGGTTACAAAGGGCTTCTCACCCAAACTTGCCTTTTAGTCATCTCAGCTCTAGCTGCTTCATTATTTGGTTACAAAGGGCTTCTCATCCAAACTTGCCTTTTAGTCATCTCAGCTCTAGCTGCTTCATTATTTGGTTACAAAGGGCTTCTCACCCAAACTTGCCTTTTAGTCATCTCAGCTCTAGCTGCTTCATTATTTGGTTACAAAGGGCTTCTCACCCAAACTTGCCTTTTAGTCATCTCAGTTCTAGCTGCTTCATTATTTGGTTAAATGTAAAATGCCTTGAAGCTTTGGACACTGACCAGCTGTTTTAGCTTTGGAGGATATAACCCATATAGCTAAGACTACTGCAGCAATGACCATTTGAACACAATTGCACTTTTATTGTCAGTAGTTGCTGGGATCCAGATAATCACAAATCAGCTGGTGACTGAGTTTGGAGGAGCCAGTTTGGGGACAAGAATGACCAGCTGAGAGGAGATCAGATTTGCTGCAGTACTGACACATTGCAAACCATCAGATATTACAACAAGCAGCACAACGGTGAACATTTTTGCTCTGTCCTGACAAACAGCACACATTTCTATAGGTATATTTAGATACATGTGTAGAAACATGCAGTCATCTCTGGGATAGTATGGCAGGTCCCACTTTGGCAGTATGTGTGTCATACTCTGCGGGTTAAAATCCCTCAAGCTACTGAGATGATTGTTTCTCCATCATCTGGCTCCTGATCCCACAATTGCCTGCCAAAGGGAATGGCAATGAAAGGTAAACCTCCACTAGAAGGCAGAGCAGGCAAAGGAATGGCAATGAAAGGTAAACCTCCACTAGAAGGCAGAGCAGGCAAAGGGAATGGCAATGAAAGGTAAACCTCCACTAGAAGGCAGAGTGGGTTGAAATACTGTGCTGAATGGGAAAAACAAGTGAGATGGCTGACTATTGATGGCAGGGTGAGGCTGAAAGTCAGCAAGAATAAGAAGAAAAAAAAGTCACACCAGTGGCGTAGAATGATAAAGCCCTGACTATGGCCTAGGTGAGGCTTGGGTGACTGATGGAGCTGCAAGAAAGGATGGGCATGGGTGGACCTCTGCATATCTCCTGTTTCATTCTCTGGTGGAGGCTCGAGATGGCACTTTGGTAGGCATGTCCAGAAGAGGGAAATAGGGTGAAGACATGGCAGAACTGTTGCACACCTGCCCTTTGAGCATACTCCATGATCTGCAGAAGGGATGGGGGAGTAACGAGGATAGGACAAAAATGGGAAAAAATTAATCTGGATGAATGTTTGACAGTGTGACCCCACAGGATGCCTTTATGATCCTTGCTGGCCCCAGAGAAATTTGTGGGCATTGGAGTGGAGTAGAATGGGGAGCTGGCAGATACATCAAGGATGTGTGGCACTAGGAGAGCTGCCTAAATGAAAGAAAGGGGAGAAAAACTGAGAGGAAAAAAGTATAAAAGGAAAAAGATCTAGAAAACTATCAGTGTCATTGCTCAGCCAGCGTAAACAGATTCTGCAGCTTCGTAGGTGTTTGTGTGGAAGGGGCTTGTTTATTTTATTTGTTTCCTGACCTAAACGTGTTTGATACCCACAGCTGAACAACCTTTATATAAATATCCAGACTACCTTAAAATTGTGCCACAAGGCAGGTGTCAGATTTGCTCTTACATGCTAGGTATTCAAGCTTGCTGGAATTATGCATTACTAAGTCTGATATACAGAATGCCTCAGCATGAAACACGATGACTACAAATTAATTTATGCTACAACTGCTTTGTGAGGCTATATCCGAGACAACAGATGGATTTGCCTTGTCACTTTGGAATTTGCATTTTTTCTTCCTCCAACGTCCCTCCTCAGCCGTATTTCAACTGTGGCATTGATTTACCAGTAATATCATTTACTGAGATCCACAGTCCTGGGGCTCTCCAGCCAAGCCCATGTTTGGAACTGTTGTGGTATGGTAACAAAGCTGGGCAAGCTATTATCCCTTAGCATGCATTTCTTTCAGATAATCTTCAGGCCATTCTCCACTGAGTCTGTCAAATATCTTATATTATACCCCCTGCTGAGTCAGTAACAAGAAATATAAACTACACCACAGAGCTTTGAGACACCACAGAGCCCTGAGACACTTTTAATGATGAGTGTACTAAATGAGAAAGCACTGTTGAGTATGTCATGTACTTGGAAAGTAAAAAAAGCTTTTATTCAAGTCAATATTTTAGCATTGCACTATGTTTTAAACATTGTAGCATCAATGGAAGCAACTGCAAAGAGTGTATTGAATATCAACAAAAGGTGATTTAGTGTACAGAGATTAAGGTAACTGTCCGGCATAATAAAGACAAAGCTTACTTTATGTTGGATCCATATCAGTAGATCAACACAAGTTTTACAGATGGTAAAATCACCAAAATAAATTTACCAAAAATAATTCAAGCAAACTTCAGAAATCCAGCCCCCCCCCCCCTACCCAAAATCTTAAATATATTAACTCTGAGGTTCAACAATGGTGGAAAAAGATGAATGCTCCAGTATCTCTGAAATAGTTTTGGTGAATTTACTTTGATTACATTAACCTCCATTGAAACTATTATCATCAGTTGACATGTTCCTTTTTTGTTGTGGCAGGACAAGACATTAATCCAGTAATTTCATTTAAAAATATTTCAGGGGATCAGTAAGAAAGTCCACAGTGACCATGTGCACAGATGGAAGAAGGTCAATGACAGAAAAGAAAAGCCTATTTTTATATTTCAGATTCCAAGTCTCAAGTAAGTTGGTGCAGGTGATGAGACTGGCTTAGCGACACAGAAGTACAAGGAAAAAGCTGGCAAACATTACTTCTTGTGTCTGGAATTATAAAGTATGACTAAATACCATCACTTAACACTAGCCACGCAGATTTAACGGGTAAAGTTATCAATGGAACTTGATTGATGGGCTGTATTGTCTGCAATTTCTGCAAATGAATTACATTCCCAAAGATACAACTCAAAAAAATAACAGTACAGCTAAAGATGTATGCAAAGCAAAATATAGTTCTTGAAGATGCAATTGTTAGGTGTATCCATAATAAAATAAACTTCAATCTTTGGCAGATTAAAATATAATGTACTAAAAGAAATAACACACATGTGGGAGACAGTACTCAGGAAGTCATGTCTGCCCAAACAAAAGAATTTGTAATCTTTTTATAGGAAAACTAACAAAGTAATAGACTTTATCAATCATAGGAAATAGGAAATACACCCCGGGGATCACTTCTGTATCTCTGCTCGACAGTGGCACAGGAAAATAACTTTCTTGGGTGGCATAAGCCAGGGAACCTTGTTGGCTAGGCTTACGTAGGCCCTTGGGCCGATAGCCTAGTACCTACCTATGAACCTATGTAACCAGTGGGCTTGCCGGATAATTTAAATGCCTAAAGCATGCTTAAGTGACTAGACCTAACATAAGGTAACTGGTTTGATTTCAGAATAGTTCTCTTAACTGAATTATTCTACTATTGTGATAATTTTAGTAGCAGTCTTATATTTTGGAGGGGGTTTTTTTGTAGCTTTGCCAAATTATTTTTAAAAATACCATTTCTACTGGAAAGAGCAGGTCTGCTTATATGGTAGGATTTATCACTTTATCACTTTTGGTGCAATGTCTTGATGGCTTTCTGATTCAGCATTCATTTTAACCCACTTTCTCTCCATTATTAGTGAATTAGCCAGCTAGATTTTATTTGAGGGAACCTCTGCCAACAGGTTGTGCATGTAAATTGCAATACGTCTGGGTTGTACTCACACAACTTGTTACTAGCAGTCTCTCAGTTATCCTTTCATCCTGTGAGGAGAGTCTGCTGTATGTAAGTGAGCAATTCCTCTCTTATTTTCTTTTCTTCTAATGTCATCCAATATGCATTAGGTCTCAGAAATGCTGCAAGATTTGTGTTCTTTCTTTTCATTGCTTGTTATTTTCCAAATTTTGTACAATCTATTTCCTATCTTATATCTTCACACCAAGGATACCTACTGACATAAGTTGTCTTTTAGTGAGAGGCATCATCTTGTCTTTGTTCTTATGCCATTTTTTTGTTTGCATTTTTATTTTTGCAACCCAGTATATCTGTACTTCTGAAGACTCTTGATTCTGTATTGCGGATTCTACAGCCCTGGAACTAACCTGCTCCCACATTCCAGCCATATTTAATTCAATACAGTCTCACGCCTATTCCAATATAAAGTTTAGACACTGAGGCAGGTATCTGTAAGATATAGAGTCCTGCAGTTGTTCTATTCATCTTAAATGCATCCCTTTTATTTAAAAATTAAAACTTAAAAGCCTAATGCTAGTTTAAATTGAAAAGAAGCCTTCTTCCATGACAGATTGTAATGTGATCCCTCCCATCGAAGCTCTTTACTACCTTAAAACCTGTCTGTTACATTTAATGTAACAGAGCAGCTCAAAGTAAGCATCTTTTATAGGGGACACCCCCCCCGTGTCCCCACACCCCCAAACCTGTGTATACCTACACCATGGTCACATATCATTGAGGAAGAGATAAACTCTCCAAAACTATAAAAAGCTATCTTGAAGGATTTTGTTTCACGCTAACATGACTTATAAACCCTAACAAAGCACAGGCAAACAGGAAAGCCTAATATCTTCATCATCATCATTATCAACTGGCTTTTTCCCATTTTCTACCTGGGGTCGGGGTGTCATGTCAACTGTCACTATCTCTCTGTATTCAGTCCCATGCTCCTACCTTCTTTGACACTCATTCCTGACTATCACAGGTCTTCTCTAACACAATCCATCCACCTCTGTAATGGACTGCTGTGTTTCCTCTTGCCTTTTTCTTGTCTACCCCAAATCATCCTCACTAGACTGTCTTCTGCTTTTCTGCACATGTGCCTGGCCCATGGTAATCTGCTCTCTTTGACTTCTTCTGCAATTGAAGCTACTTTGGCTTCTGCTCTTATATCCTCATTTCTTTGTCTCACAGTGTGCATGCTGTTACCCATCTCAGGCACTTCATTTCCATCACCTCTAGCTTCCTTAGCTGCTTGGCCTTTACTGCCCAGGTTTTTGTAACATACAATAGTACTGGTCACACCATTGATCTGATATTGTCCTTTTCATTTTTCCTCCTTCTCCAATTCATCCCTCAGTTTTGGTGCCCCAGGATGCGAGAGCCATGAGAGTACTGGTAAGAGTCACGTCTTCACCTCCAACTGTATACCTGACCATTTCTGCTCCTGCTGCCTTGGATCAGGATGAATCTCAGCACTGAAGCATTGGTGTTGGATCCGTCAGGCTGGGATCAATTCCAATGTTGTAGCCTTCCTTGCCCTTTGGAGCCTTGGCGTTAGATGGCTCCCTCCTTGTGGCATGGATCCAGTCAAAATAATGGCTTGCCTGCCTTGGAAATCTCAGCTGTCATGCAGCCAGCCATTGCTTCTCTGCTTCCACCAGCCTTTGAGGTTGTGGAGAGGATTTTCTGTCATTCAGGAGGCCTGGTCTCTCATATTTCCTCGGCTCGTACACCCTATCTCCCTTTGGTTCTAAACTCTGATCCCCTCAGACCTACTTCACAGGGGAGAATCTGTGCCAAGTAGTGTCCAAACAGTTACAATACAGGAACTGCTCCTATCTTCAGACACCTTTCCAGATCATCCCACTGAAGAGATTTACTGAAAGAGAATGTGCAAAAGGCGGCACATGGATTCCCCTATGGAATCCATCAATGAAGATACTGACTTCCACGAAGAGGAAGGGTCCCCCAGATCACCACTTGATGACATCTTCTTTGGAGACATTTTGGAAATCCTTAAGCAGAAAGGTGGTTTGTTCTCAGATAACCCATCCCCTGAGGAGTCAGTATTTATGGAAGCTTTTGGTTCTGGCCCATCTATGCCTTGGGTGACTCCCCCAGCCAATGAGCTAATCAACCTATACTCTCATCAGGCATGGAAGGAACTGGACTCTGCTGAACTTATCCCTTATTGACTAGACAGAATTTTAGTCCCTCCAAAAGATATACCACATTTGAGCAAAGGTGTCTGTCAATGCAATGGCTGTGGCAGCAAACACCAAGAAGAAGCTTGTGGAACAGAGCTCCTCTGTCCACCCACCTAACAGAGGGTCTAGGGTGTTGGACAGGTTTTGAAAGCATGTGTTTGCATCAGCAACCTTTGCCTTGGGATCACTGAACTATTTGGTGCAATTTACTAGACCACAGAGTGATTTGACTAAGGAACTTTCAAAGTCTCTCTCAGATTCTATATCTCCAGAGGATTATAAGACATCATCTTCACAGTTGGCCACTCTCTTATCTATATCAAATGCATCCATGAGGCTAATTTTACACGCTGCAGAAAGTACCTCACAGGCCACTGGTTCGGACATTGGCATAAGGAGACTTGCCTGGATACAGCTATGTGACTTTATGGAGCCCTTCAAATCTTCTTTCATCAATGCTCCCTTTGATGAAACTTCCTTGTTTGGCCCATCTGTGAAAGAAGCACTTTCCTCCAGTGAACAGGAAGAAAAGATCCTGTCTGCAATAGGGATTCACTTTTCTATCCATCAGTGATCCTTTTCAAGGAATCAAAGAGGAAGCAAGAAAATGTGGTTCCACAAATCCCAGGGATCTTTCTGGGATTCATGTTGAGATAAATCCCTCAGAGGCAGAGGAGGGAGTTCAAATGGAAGACACCAGCCTCATGGCAGGTGAGTTCTGCAAAATCAGGGCTTCTAAAATTCCTTTCCAGATAGACCTTTTCAGCACTCCTGAAGTGCTGCCCAACTGCCCACCTCTGGATGTTGTGGGGGGGATGTGTGTCCTTGTACCCAGTTGCCTGGGCTGCTATAACAAAAGATTTTTGGGTGCTAAAAATAATATTCAGGCGTTACTTTATACCATTTTTCCAAATACCACCCTCCAAAAGAAATAAGCTTTCCGCTGTTTGACTCATTCAGAGAGAAGCAGCAGCTCAAGAAATTTAGAAACTGTTAGACAAAACAGTCATCCAGAAGGTCCCACCACACCAGAGAAGAGTCAGAACTTGCTCAAGGTTATTTATAGGGCCAAAAAAAGACAAGGGACCTGAGAGTGATTTTGGATTTAAGCAACCTGAATCAAATATGTGAAGAAATTAAAGTTCTGAATGGTCACAGTTCAGTCCATTCTACCCCTTTTACACAAGGATGATTGGATATGCTCAGTTGATCTTCAAGATGCATGCTATCACATAAAAATAGGCAGATGATCCAGAAGACACTTGCACTTTTGGCTGGGAACCAGTCACTATCAATTCAGAGCCATTTGGACTCACTACATCTCCCAGAGTGTTTACCAAATGTATGGCAGTGGGAGCAGCTCACATGAAACTGCAAGGATTCCAGATGTGTCCATAGTTAGCCAACTGGCTCCTCACTGCTCCAACTAAGCATCTCCTACAACAGACCAGGGGCTATTTCCTCCAAATTTGCCAATCTTTAGGCATTACAATCAACATATCCACATCAAAGCTACTACCAGTTCAGAGCCTGGAGTTCATTTGTGTTCATCTGAATACTATAAATCAGACTGCTTCTCTATGTCACATCGTGTGACCACACTTAAGTCCCAGATTCAGCAAGTCATTTCTCATCCTGCTGCTGCTCCTGCGAGGCTAGTTGTGCAGGCTCTGGGGTCCATGGCAACATATATAGTACAAGTCCCATTAGCACATTACTGTATATGTGTTCTGCAGTGGACTCTAACTGTTCAGTGGTCTGTTCTTCGACAGCCTGTTTCTTATACAGACTCACTCAGGTATGCAGAGACCATCTTCAATGGTGGATGCATTTGAATGAGGCTCTCAACAGTTGCCCCTTTGTTTTGCCCCCCCCCTATAACCACAGTAACCAGGGACGCTTCCCAGCTGGGGTGGGGGTGAGGCATTTTTGGGAAGGATGGTCCAAATCATGTGTCTCCGCAAGAGACCAATTCACATATCAATGTCCTACAGATGAGTACAGTCATTCTAGCATTGCAGGCTTTTCAAGATGTTCTCCCTCTAGGGACCATTAAAATCAAACTGACAACATGTCTGCAGTCTGGTATATCAACAAACAAGGTGGGGAAGCTATGAGAGTGTTGTAATGGGCGATCCCCTCCAACTGCTTTCTAGTGCAATGCACATCCCAGGGAAATCCAATGTACTAGTGGACAAACTCAGCAGGTCCATTTTGATACCTCATGAGTGGTTTCTCAACCAGTCAGTCATCATCATCATCAGCTCCCCTTTTTCCCATTTTTCTACATGGGGTCAGGGTATCGTGTTAACTGTCATCAACTCTCTCGATTCAGTGCCACACTCCTGCCTTCTTCAACACTCATGCCTGACTGTCACAGATCTTCTTTCACACAATCCATCCACCTCTTTGCTGGACGTCCTCTTACCTTTTTCCTATCTGTCCCATATCTTCCTCACCAGCTTGTCTGCTGCTTTTCTACACATGCCCAAACCACCGTAATCTGTTTTCTTTGATCTTTTCTGCAATTGGAGCTACTTTGGCTTCTGCTCTTATGTCCTCATTTCTTCGTCTCTCCCAAAGTGTGCATCCTATCACCTTTCTCAGGCACTTTATTCCATCACCTCTAGCTTCTTCAACTCTTCTGCCTTTCCTGCTCAGGTTTCTGTACCATACAGTAGTACTGGTTGAACCACTGTCTTGTACACCTTACTTTTCAGCTTCTTTGACATTCTTTTGTCATAGACTACACCTGATACTCTATGCCAGTTGGCTGCAGCCCCTCTGATTCTAGCTTTGACCTCTTCATTTAGACTACCCTTCTCCTCAACTACTCCTCCAAGATACTAGAAGCTGTTTACCTGTTCCACTATCTTCCCTTCTGTCTCTATTCTTAGCTTCTTCTGATTTCCCCAATTTGCTGCCATTACCACCATCTTATCTGTGCTTAGTTTCATCCCATGTGCATTCCATTCTCCTATCTTTTGCTGAAGTTCTAGCTCAGAGTCTGACTGTACTGCCACATCGTCTGCATACAGCAGCTTTGTTGATCCGTCCCCTCCAGCCTGTTTGCTAATGTAGTCCACCACCAGTATGAATAGCAGTGGGTTCAGAGCTGAACCCTGATGTACACCCACACCCACTGGGAACCCCCGTGTGAGGCCGAACACTGTCCGTACTTGAGTCATTGAGTCCTTGTACATAGTCTGCACTAATTCTACCAATGTTTCTGGGACTTCAAACCACCGCAGTACTGCCCAGATCAGCTTTCTTGGGACCTTGTCATATGCTTTCTCCAAGTCTAGGAATGCCCATTCGGACTCTCTCCTCATTTCTAGCTTCTTCTTAAGCATCTGTCTCAATGCAAACATCAGGTCAGTTGTGCTGCATCCTGATCTGAATCCAAACTGCTCATCTCAGATTCTACTACTCTGTGTATCTGTTTATCAATCACCCTCTCCAGAACTTTCATGCAGTGTGATAGGAGTTTGATGCCTCTGTACTGCCCACAGTTGTGGATATTCCCTTTGTTCTTGTACACTTGCACAGGCATGCTTATTCACCAGTCATCTGGGATACGCCTTTCTCTCCACACTGCTGTTAGTACCCTCAGGAGCCATTTCTCCCCTCTCACCCAGCATCTTTATCATATCTGCTGTGACCTCATCTGAGCCTGCTGCTTTCCCTGACTTCATCTTCCTTAGTGCTGTTCTTACTTCTTCTAGGGTGGGCTCCTCTTCTTCTCTCATTGCAGACTGTTTCTGAGGCAGCACAGCTTTTGTGGAGTTTTCTTCATTCAGAAGCTGCTAGAAATACTCCTTCCATCTGCCTTTGATGTCCTCTGGGCTGGTGAGCAAGTTGTTGCTGGCATCCCTTATGAAGGGTGACTGACTATCTTCTTTATCTTTCTGTCTTTGCCTTGCAACCTAATATATTTTCTTTGTGCCCTTTACTGAGTCACTTTCCAGAAGTTGGTACAGTGCCTCCGATGTGCTATTCTTTGGTATTGCATCTTCTTTCTTAGCTTCTTTGTTAGCCAACCAGTAGTCCTTCCTAGCCTGGTCAGTTTTTTCTGTCTCCCACTTCTTCCTGCACTCCTTTTTTCTTTTGATAACTTCCTGGACCTCTGCATTCCACCACCAGCTCTCCTTACGTACCTTATTTCCATACCTGGCTCGGCCACATATATTTTCTATAGTCCTAACACATGCTGTTTTTAGGCACCACCATTCTTCTTCAACTCCACCTATTTCCTCTTCCTCTTGGGGTGCTAGAGCCCTGATAATTCCTTGAACTGTTGTACTTTCTCTTCAGTCAGCTTCCAGGTCTTCAGCCTGGTCTCTGTTGACCAAAGAGCCTTCTCTGACCACTGCTTGCAGCTGATTGGGGCAACTAGTGGTTTATGCTGTGGGCCAACATCATGGATTCTGCCCCAGTGCCTTTTCCCTACTAGGAGGAAGTCTACCTAAGTTGCATGTTGACTACTCTTGTATGTGATCTTGTGACTGTCTCTCTTTCTGAACCATGTGTTGGCTACTATCAAGCCATTTGCCAGACAGAGGTCTAGAATGCCTTCTCCTTCTTTATTCCTGTTGCCCCACCCGTGTGGACCCAGGCAGTCCTCATATCCTGTTCTGTCTGTCCCAATATGTGCATTCAAGTCACCCATTATCAACACCAATTCATGTTGTCCTGCTTTATCTAGTAGGTCCTGCAACTGCTGTCTGAATGCAGTCTTTTCCTCACTATCACAAGCCTGTTGTGGAGCATAGGCCGAGATTATGAATACTGCCCTATCATTACACTGGAGTCTGACTGCCATGAGTCTGTCATTAATTCTGATGATATCCCTTACTGTCTTCTGAAGCATCTCTCTCACCACAATTCCTACACCATTTCTAGCCTGCCCTCCACCTGAGTAGTAGACTCTGGATCCCAAGCCAAGTGACTTTGCTGCACTGCCCTTCCATCTCGTCTCCTGGATACATAGGATGTCTAGCCTCCTCTGTATCATCATGTCATCCACTTCCAAGCTGCATCCTGCCAGTTAACCTACATTAAGCGTAGCAATTCTCAGTTCATGTTTGTCAGGTTGGTTGGTTTTATGTCCAGCTTTCGCTCAACAGAGCTATCCCAGGTAACCCAGGCTGGGCAACTAGACACCGGACAGCCAGTAGCTTATTGACCCAGGGCTGATGGGCTTTATGGTGGGCACACACTGGCCAATAGGGGCACTTATGCCCCTCCCACCATTAGCACGGGTCCCTGGCATGGGTCAGAGTAGGCCGGGTCCTCAACGCACTTATCACCGGTAACTACCTATGCTCTTTTTTTTTTTGGCAACATTAGTCAACATGACCGTATCACCTAGAGCCATATTTTACACTGTCGAGTGCTAGCCCTTACATGGCACGCAGTCTGTGATCCGCATTCTCCTATCTTAAGGATACTGTGCACCACAGTAGATGCCCAAAGCGGTTGGTCTGTACAACTTTTCCCCTTTTTGGGCCCCATGTAGAGTCTGTGCTGCTGCCCACAGCTCCATTCATTGGTGAGTTTGAGATGGAAACACTCAGCATGTTTTTCAGACATGGAAGAAACTCCACAGAGATACAGGGAGAACATGCAGACTCCAAACAGGTATTGATCGGAGGTCAGAATCAAACTTTGTACCTTGTGCATAAGAGGTGAAGACCTTAACCACTAAGCCATCTGGTCTCGCCAATCAGTGGCGGAGGAAATTTTACATTGTTGGGGTCAATCTTGCTGCTATCCCTTTGCTTCTCCCCACAACAGCAAATGCAGCAGGTACTTTACCTGACCCCCTCTGGGAGTCACAGATAGATTCTCTAGTCCACATTTGCCCCTCAGGTCTCCTTTACGATTATCCCCCAGTAACCCCAATTCCAAAATTCTTACAGAAAGCCAGCTGGTTGAAGAGCTCGGCTATCCTCATTACCCCATTCTAGCCTCGCCAAATGTGGTTCCCCTTTCTTTGGTCTCATCTTCTTTATCCTCCTTGGGTACTGGACCCCATTCCAGATCTCCTAATATTCCATCCCTCAAATTAACTGCATTGTTTCTCCAATTCCATTGATAGGTAGACAGCCAAGGCTCACTTCTCCGGTTCATAATATTTCTTTGTCATCACAGAAGGATTTATAAGAGCAAAAGGAAAAGGTTTTTAATTTAGGCCTTGAAAAATGATGTTGATCCCTTTACTGCCCCTATTTCTTCTGTTTTAGAGTTTTTAGGTTCTCTTTTTAAAGAAGGTGCTAGTTTTTCCACAGTCAGAATACAGTTGGAAGCCATATCAAACTTTCACTTAGAAGACAATGCTTCTTGCCTGGCTTCTTCCAAATTATGTAAGGCCTTCTTGAAGGATACCTTCCTGCTCAGACACCGAGTGAAAGACCCATCACCTCCCTGGGATTTGACAGTAGTACTAGAAGGCTTAATTTAACAACCCTTTGAACCTTCAGTAAAATCTGACTTAAATTTCCTGCCTTGGAAAACAGCCTTTTTAGTTGCTATTACTTCTGCTAAAAGGATTTCTGAACTCGAGCCTCTTTCATCATAAACCCCATACATTTCTTTTAATAAAGACAGGGTTACCTTATGAACCAATCCTTCTTTCCTACCAAAAGTGGCTTCAGAATCAAATATAAATCAAACCATTTACCTACCAGTCTTCTTTCCAAATGTTCAAACAAAGAATACATGCTACATCTTTTGGATGTGCATAGACAAATTTCTACTTACACAGAGCTAAAGAATTCAGAAAAACAGACCAGCTGTTTGTCTTTTTTTTCACCGAGGAGACTGTTCCTTCGACTTATAAAATAGTTTACAATACTTCTCGTGATTTTAAAATTTATAACTATAGTAGTATTTCCTTTTCCTCTGTACACGCTGATTTTTTTAGCAGGGGAAACAGCTTTGTTCCTAATAAATCTATGGATGTTGTTCAACTTATTTGTGACTTGAAGGTGTATGTACGTAATCTGAATTTGAAATACATTAACAGAAATAATGCCAACAGTGATTATTTGACTAGTAATAGTGATTTACGGATACCCAGTGTATATAATCCTGAATTACATCATGGTTTAAAGATTTTCAAAAAAGCTTGTGAAATTGACTTTAGGCATTATTTGAACAATTCGTCTGGTTTTGGTAATTTGCCCCTGGAAGAACTAGCTGTGTTAAAGCAGTTAAGGGCTAATGGGGGTCTTAGGTTTACGCAGCCAGACAAGGGAGGGGGAATTATGGCAAGGCATAAGGATGACTATGTACAAAGAATTTACTTTATAGTGAGATTTATTGTGAGGCTTCTCTGAATGAGGTCAGTTTGGCCTACCGCAGAATCGACTATGGATTAATGGACATGTTAACACAAGATCGGATTTCATTAACAGAGTATAATTACTTGTCCATAGAGTTTCCTAAAATACCAGTGATCTTCGGAGTCCCAAAGATCCACAAGGACTTAAGGAATCCCCCTTTATGTCCCATAGTTGATTCTGGGTGGTCTAAAACCAGCTACATAGCTCAGTTTTTGGACAACAGGTTAAAACATGACGTTCTTAAGGTTCCTCATGTATGCCAGGATTCCTGGCAATTCCTTAGTTTGTCTAATAATCTTATACCATTTCATGAAGTAATTTTTTTTTAACAATCAGTGTGAAGGACCTTTTTAGTTGTATACCTCATCAGATAGGTCTGAAATGGTTTTCAGATTTTTTATATCAGGAATTGGGAATTGAGCAGGACTTCATTAATACCTATACCCAATTAATGGAGGTTGTTTTGAAAAATAATTATATACACTTTGAAGGCCATTATTTTAAGCAATTACAGGGGGTAGCCATTGCATCAGCCTGTGGCCCCCTTTTTGCTAACATCATAATGGCTTGGTGGGGAAAAATGTTTTTTTTATTTCCTAGTGTTTATTATACTCATATCTTCATGTACGTTTAATATTTGGATGATTTATTTGTAGCTTGGAAGGGCCCCATCAGAGTTATACAACAGTTCATAGAATATATTAATCATCCAACAGAATTTTTAAGATTTACCTAGATCACTGATACAGAAAAAATATCATATCTGGATGTCTTGATTTCTAAAACTGGTAATGGGGTGATAAGGTCCACCATATTAAGAAAGCACACATACTTGAATAGTTTTTCCATTACACTAGCAGTCATCCTACACATGTCAAACGAGGTATAATCAAAGGTCAGTTAGTGAGAGCCGCTCGTATTCTGAATTTAATGATTTTTTGGATGAATGTGCTACTATGACAAAAATGTTTTTGGACCGAGGGTATCCCCCTTCTTTAGTTAATAATATAAGAGAGGAAGTTATTTCCAAGTGTAGAACATGTATTTATTAACCTCTTTTAACAACAAATAGGCATGATTTCCCTGAACTAACTAATTCCAGAGGAGGGGTCCGAAGCAAACTTGGGTCCAATGTGCCTGATAAGGCACTTATTGTTCCAAACAATCACAATAATATCTGTATTATCAACAATACTTGCCCTGTTAATAGAGGTGAACCATTTTGTCCTTTTGTAACCACATTTTCTAGTAATAGTTCCACAATTTTGGATATTTTGAACAGAAACTGGAGTATTATCAAGGGTGATCAGGAAATGGTGAGTATTTTAGGTGATTACCCAACAGTAGTATAGCATAGACGGACCAATATTAAGAATATATTGGGGAGGCATGCTAATATTGAAATGACAGGCAGGATGGCACCTTGTGGTATGTGCCATCAGTGCTGCCACATTTTGTCAGCATCTAGTATTAAAATACAAGACAAAGTGATAAATATCAGGGGAAGATATAGTTGTTACTCCAGGGCAGTAGTGTACATCGCACTGTGTTCTGATTGCACTGCGTTCTACGTAGGTAAGACCCAGCATAAGTTGGCACAAAGGATCCATGAACATTTTTATGAGACAGACCAGCAAAATGAAACCAATGCCTTATAAAGGCATATTAAAAAATTCCCTCAGCATTCTTTAGGTAGGTCAAGTGTGACACTCGGGGGGGGGGGGTCCATGGAAGTTATATTTACAGGAAAAGGAAGTCTGGTGGCAGATATATTTAAACGCTAATTCTCCACCAGGCTTAAATGAAACAGTTTCCATATCCAGTTTATTAAAACTAAAGGTATATGATAGATAAGGTATTTTTAAAAAATATCCCAATTCTTCAATATATGGGATTTTTATGCATTCATGCATTTTTGTATTTTTGTAAATTTATATTCTATGTATTCTTTTTAGTAGTGTCCAACTTTTAGATAATTGTGTTCAATTTTTATTGGTTGCTGGACTTAATTGATTGGTGACATAACTATATAAGAAAGATTCATGTGTTTTAATGGTGTCTGAAGAAGTCTGGTGATATACAACAGACGAAAGCGCTTACCAGAATAAATTGTTTGGATTTTACCTCCTGGTTTCCTTTGCCTGCTGTATCTGTTTTTACTGGTTGCACGTTTTTCTTTTGGGTTTCCCTTTCTATTCACCACTTCTGTTATACACTGAAATCTTTGTGGCAGAAATCTCAATCTGAGGTAATGGGGATGGACTAGGGCATTATGGGTAGAGGGTGGCACTCAAGAGTTGGATCTGAAGTCTGTAGAATGCAGCTGAGTCACATCAGAGGATTGGATTTGTAACCCATATGTTTAGAAAGAATGAAAATGGACAACACAGATGCCTACTTACAGTGAGTACATAACTTTAATTTTTGTACACCTTTCATTTCAGCTTCTCTGGCTTTCTAATGTCATATACTACACCTGGCACTCTGTCATTCTAGCTTTAACCTCATTCAGACTTTAAATCTTAGGCAAACTTCTTTGTTCAGTGTGTTCTAATGGTGAGAATATGCTGGTTGAATAAGAACTAAAAAAATACTGTGCAGATGTTTTGGACATTCAGACCTAACTTGATTATGGATAGTGGGTGGTCATCATTAGCTAAGTTTAGGCACATAGGAGGGCAAGTTAATAATTTGCCTAGTATAATTTTTGTTAAAAAAAACATTGCTATGCTGGGCAACTGAAAGCTTATTATTACTAAGAAGAGATGGGTCACATTAATAGCAACTTGTAAAAAAGACATTGTTAAGCATGTGAGAACTAATTTGTTTAGAAAATGTACTAAACATCATTGAGTGAACAACTGCTAAGCAGGTTATAATGCATGTGTATGTGAAGAAGGGAATATGGATGTTATTAATGAGAAAGAAAGCAATAAACAGAAAACAAATGATGGGAGTTATTTCTCCAGAAAAAGATGAGTTTATGATTGGAAGTTCTGAGACAGAGCCATCAAATTCTGAAAGTGCTAAAGCAGTCAAGAAAAGAGGACCAGAGAAAATAGTTGTTATAAAAAATAGATGTGATATTTTGAAAGTTGTAGAAACAGAACTTACATCTGATGATGGTGATTCTGTAAGAAGGATGTTAAGGAAGAGAAAAAGAAAAAAAAAATAAACTGAAAAGAAAATAAAAAGAAAAAAATAAGTGACAGATATTACATTTTATTTATTTATTTATTTTACATTTGTTAACCGGGATAGTCCAGCTGGATACATGTCCATTTTCAGTGGAGGCCCGGGGAGAAAAGCTCCAAAGAGACAATTTTACAGAACATACAGACAAACTTGGGTACATATTTTATCTAGATCCATTAGGGTATCTAGTTATTGATACTTATAGGTATAAACTACAGACAGTTTACAATAGTCAATAAACAGTTTTACATTGTTCATACTAACACTGTTACATGTATGTCATCATACCTCTGATGTGGTATACATTTATATGCAGGTAACAGATAGGACTCTAGTTTAGGACAATAGTTACAACAGTACTGGAGTGGATCAGGTATTAGTCTGGAGTTGAACAGGGACATAGCCATTTGTTTCTGAGGTAGTTGTAGATAGCTTTTTTAAATGTAGGTAGGGAAGTTATCAGGATATGGATGTAGGCAGGGAGTTCCAGATTTTGGCCACATAAGAAGAGTAAAGGGAGTCACCAGCATGGTTGTTGGATCTAGTAACAGCTAACTGTAATTTGTCAGTTGAGCAGAGTTGCCTAGGACAGGAATATTGTTGGACAATGTTAGCCAGTGAAGGTGATATATTTTGTTGATAGAGTAGCTTGCGAGTAGTAACCAGCTGACTATGAATAAGTAAGTTTGGTAGTTCAAGCCAGCCCAATTGCTTTAGGTTTAGGCAGTGATGTGTTCTGTAGGAGCTGCTGTTGGCAAATTTGGCTATCTGATTATAGCAGGTTGTCATTTTATTGATTTCTGTTTTGGATAAGTCAGTCAAGATGGGTGAGGCATACAGTAGTGTTGAGAGAAGGTGTGTACGTGCAGTTGTAGTTCTAGCATTATGGGTCAGGAATGCTTTATGTTTGTAGAGACTACCTAGCTTTTTGTTAGTATTTTTAATGGCCAGATTAATGTATACATCAAATTTGAGCTTGTTGTCAATAGTAATACCTAATAGTTTTGTCTGGGCTTCAGGTGATGTGGGGGTACCGTTATTTGAGTGGATAGTAAAGGTGCAGGTGGGGGCAGTTATAGTTGAGGGACGAAATAGCAGGAGCTTGTTTTTTTGGGGGGTTGAGTATCAAGCCATTCTCAGTGAGCCATGTTTCCACTGAGTGAAAGTTATCCTGGGTCTTTTAGTGGAGGTCTTGTAAAGTAGGGGTGCTACATATTATAGTTGAATCATCTGTGTATTGTATAAGGCTTGAACTTTTTGCAACTGAGTGGAGATTATTTGTAAAAATTGAGAACAGCAGGGGGCCCAGTATAGATCCCTGAGGTACTCCGAGTGTTACAGGTAAGAGTGGAGACAAGTTATTATTCCATAGTACTGCCTGTTGTCTATTGTTGAGGTAGTTTTTAAACCAGGAGACTGATAAGTTATCTAAGCCTAGGTTTACAAGATGGGAGATTAGTTGTTCATGGTTAACCATATCAAATTCCTTTGATAGGTCTAGGAAGAGGGCTGAAGAAAGCTTACCATTATTCCTGTTGTGATTAATGGTTTCTATGAATGCTAGCAGGGCGGTGGTTGTGCTATGTCCTGGCCTTTGATAGGTCTAGGAAGAGGGCTGAAGAAAGCTTATCATTATTCCTGTTGTGGTTAATGGTATCTATGAATGCTAGCAGGGCGGTGGTTGTGCTATGTCCTGGCCTTTGATAGGTCTAGGAAGAGGGCTGAAGAAAGCTTACCATTATTCCTGTTGCGGTTAATGGTATCTATGAATGCTAGCAGGGCGATGGTTGTGCTATGTCCTGGCCTTTGATAGGTCTAGGAAGAGGGCTGAAGAAAGCTTACCATTATTCCTATTGTGATTAATGGTATCTATGAATGCTAGCAGGGCGGTGGTTGTGCTATATCCTGGTCGAAACCCATGCTGTGTATGAGATATGTGCTCTTGATCAATAAGATGTGTCATTAATTGATGGTGAATACATTTTTCTAATATTTTAGCAAGTGGGGATAATATTGCTATTGGTCTGTAGTTAGATATGTCATAAGAATTTTTAAATGTAAATAGTTTCAGAAAGGAAGTTGAACTATATTTACTTTTTAATGAAATGAAAAAACATAAGTCGGATTTGCTTTATATATAGAAAATACAGTTTATATGTGAAAAATGATGGGGAAGGCTATTGAATGTATGGGTGTATCAGTTGTTATGGATGTTGTCTTGTACCCAGAATGTACAGGTATATCAGTTATTATGGATGTCTTGTATCCAGAATGTACAGGTGTATCAGTTATTATGGATGTTGCCTTGTACCCAGAATGTACAGGTATATCAGTTATTATGGATGTCTTGTATCCAGAATGTACAGGTGTAGCAGTTATTATGGATGTTGTCTTGTATCCAGAATGTACAGGTATATCAGTTATTATGGATGCTGTCTTGTATCCAGAATGTACAGGTGTATCAGTTATTATGGATGCTGCCTTGTATCCAGAATGTACAGGTGAATCAGTTATTATGGATGCTGTCTTGTATCCAGAATGTACAGGTGTATCAGTTATTATCTATGCTGCCTTGTATCCAGAATGTACAGATGTATCAGTTATGGATGCTGTCTTGTATCTAGAATGTACAGGTGTATCAGTTATTATGGATGCTGCCTTGTATCCAGAGTATACAGGTGTATCAGTTGTTATGGATGCTGTCTTGTATCCAGAATTTATAGGTGTATCAGGTATTATGGATGCTGTCTTGTATCCAAAATGTACAGGTGTATCAGTTATTATGGATGTTGTCTTGTACCCAGAATGCACAGGTGTATCAGTTATTATGGATGTTGTCTTGCTAACAGGTAAAAGACAGACGTCTTGCGGTATTGTGATTGAAATCAAGAAGTCTTTGGTTTACAATTTGTGGGTGAAGAATATGCATGCAAGATTAATAACTGAATGTACTCCTGTGAAAGAAAAAAGAGGGATTTATTGGTTCATAAGTAAGGACTAGGTAATCAGTTTGTACGCCATTAAGAGTACAGACAGTAAACCATATTCAGAAGCTGCCTTCAGCCTCAAGGAGGACAACACATGATAGACTGTGGAAAATGGATCATTTTAAGGATTCCCATCCAATTATCATGGTTTTCCTTAAAGGAGACACGGGTGCTACTTTTCTTGACATGTAGTAGAAGTTTGTTAGAGGTACAGGATATGATGAAATGTGAACATATCCTATCAACTTGTTTTATTTATCAGTTGATGAAAGTTTATGCCCTTTAACTAAGTATTTGAAGAACCATTTGTTCTGTGAAGGAGTAGAATGTCAAGCAGGATTGTATCATTCATGGCTTGAAAGGCTCGACACAGACCACCATGGAGGAGCCTTTAACAGATGAAGTACGGACGAGACAGGGCTGCCAGTATGTCTAAATAGCCGAAGGTCTTGAAACTTTCATCCTTTTGCGGAAGTTATTTTTTAAAATTTCTTATTCTATGCTGTGCATATAAGGACTATCTTATCAATACAACCATTTAAGTAAGACTGGAAGTCATAGGCATAGGTAGTAGCTTCAGCAGTAGGCTCTGTCAGATGAAGATTACAGTAGAATTTATCTAGGTCATCAAGTAATTGAATTGCTTCTGAGACATCTGCGACCACAGACATGTTTTCAATGGTAGTATCACCAGTTTTAAAGGATAAGGTCACTGATTTCTGGTCTTCTTTAAGAAGAGAAGGTCATATACATGGACTTATCCAAGAAGTGGCCATATTTATGAGGTCAGTATCACGAATAAAACCTTGTTTGTTAATTGCCTACCCTGTAAATTGGCTGCAGATATAATTGCAAATTTAGCGGGAAGGAAAGAAAAAAAAGAGATTGATATAACAGTTATGAGGAAAATTATTAAAAAATGGATACACAAGTGGATGAAAATAAAAAATATACTTACAGAGGAGGTAATATGGAGACTAGTATACTTTGTTTTTAGTAAGCATGTTTTTTTTTTTTGAGAAAGTAAAGTGTACATGAAGTAGATATTTAATAATACTATCAGTCTGACAGACTGTAGGCAGCTTAGGAAAGGTATGATAAGATTAGATGACAGTATGGTATGTTCTAGAAAAATTATATAGAGATGAGAATCTTTTGTGACTCATGATCTCTATGGTAGGAAGCATTAAAGGAGAAAGTGGTTAAACGATATGAATTTTTGAGAAGAAACAGAAAGAAAGGCAAGGGGAGAATTTAGAAGTTATAAATAAGACACACAAGGAAATAGAACCTAAAGTGAAAACTGGTATTGTAAGGAAACAAACTCATGAAAATAATTCTGAAAGATGGCATTATCCAAAAGCCAGAGGTTCCTATTGGGAGGATGTATCCTGTTTGTTGGGAAATCAAGTTAAATTTAATGATGTCATAGAATGTTTGTGCAATGAAGAAGGGAAAGTTGAAAATACTCAGGATCAGATAACAGGAATGGTGGGTATTTATTTGGAAGATTTATATTGTGGTGAAGGGTAGGGTAAGAAGTCATATATGGAAGGTGAAAACCTTTATTGCAAGAGTGAACATTGTTTTAAACTGAATTGAATTGGGAGGAGCAACCACAATGGATGGCCACAATAGGTTGGGAGGGTGGCCTAATGGTTAAGGTGTTTGCCTTACAAACACAAGGTGCAGGGTTTGAGTCTCACAAGGTATAATTGAAGGGCAGTTAGCTTAGTACTAACCTATGAACCTATGAACCTATGAACCTATGAACCTAATATATCAGTTGTATAACAGACTGGAAAACTGGCAGCTGAAGTTATGATGGAAGAATATTTTTTAAGAGGAATAATCAGTTTTACTTGGACAAAAATATAGAAATGAATTAAATAACTGGAGACCCCTAACTATGCTTAAGCAATATCCTGCCAAAGAGTATAGTATAGTATAGTACCTGAAGTGTTTGGTTTAGAGAAGTAAATAATGTAGCTGGAGGCTGTAATCAAGTAGAGAAATTGTATCTATGACAAATTAAAGGACTGGAAACAAATGCAGACTGTGACACTAGTAAGACGTTTGTTAAATATCACATCATAAAATTTTATATATCATTAGGTAATATGTTTTTTTAGTCTTGCTCAAGTAATTTCTTTTATACAAAATAGTTATGGTGAGGGACAGACAAATTCATTAGGGAATGGTGCATGCAGGTGTACAAGAAGTGGCCATATCTACTGCATCTTGTTACTAACTACATCCCCATTTCTGATGATTAATACCCACTGCTATATCTGTCTTTTTTTTGATTTTAATACTGTTTGTAAACAGAAAATACTTACTGTAAATAAATGTCTGTTTGCTAAATTTTCTACCCTGGCTTAAAAACAAGATGTGAGTGCACCAACAAAGCTGAGTAAAGGCCAAAAAAGGTCCTAAAATACTTTCTACCCTCCCATTTTGCCTATTTAGGTTAATAAGTTCATAGGTATGTACTAGGCTATCAGCCCTCAGGTGTATATAAGCCTAGCCAAAAAGGTTCCCTGGCTTTCACCACCCAAGAAAATTATTTTCCTGTGCCCCTGTCGAGCAGAGTCACAGAAGTGATCCCCGGGGTGAATTTCCTGTTTCCCATCCAATCGTCAAGATTTTTCTTAAAGAGGGCTATTGAGGAGCTTTGTTTGACATGAATGGGTAGTCTGTTCCAGAGCATGGGAAGTCTCTGGGACAAGAATCTATCCTCCCAGCATGTTCTGTTTATTTTGGTGACAAGGTTTAGGACCCTGGAGCATGCGGCTCGGAGAGATTGGGATTTCTTTAACTGTAGTATGTCTAACAGCTCTGGGTTTGACATGGCTTTGTACGTTAGGCAGAGATCGCCTCTGAGTAGGTGATATGTGACGGAGTAGAGCTGGAGTTTTTTTAAACAGTCTGCATATGGCATCTGTTTGAGGCTGGTAATCCTCTTAGTGTGGTATTTCTGTGGCCTTTCCAGTTGTTGTAGATGTCTTGCAAGGTACATGCCAAATGGGGCGTTGTACTCTATAATGATGAGGGCTGAGTAGAGAGGAACAATGACCTCCTTTCTTTCTGGAGGAGAATTCCTTTGTGATGAAGTGTGCCATGTAGAAGGATTTCCTGACAACTGTGGCAATGTGATTATCAAAGGAGAGACTACTGTCCACCTGTGTCCCAAGGTCTCTTATCACACTTTGGGTGTTTATTAGGCTACCACCTATGTGGTAGTTCATGGTATAGTGTTTTTCCCAAAAGGGATGACAATGCATTTCGTGGCATTGAGATTGAGGCCTTGACTTTGACACCAAGCATCAGTCTCAGTGAGGCCCTTTTGTAGAATGTCCACATCATTAGGCGATTCTAGTATGGCTCCTAGTTTGCAGTCGTCTGTGAACTTTTTTAGCTTAAGACCTACTGTGTTAGCCTGGACTTCTGAGAATTAGATGCCAAACAGGAGAGGACCCAGGACTGAACCCTGTGGTACTCCACTTGTCACTGGTCTGAAGTTGGATTTGGAGTCAGCTACTTTCACTGTGTGGGTTCTGTCAGTGAGCTAGTTAGCCACCCATCTTGTGCCCAGTTTAGTGAGTTTATCTATAATTCCAGAGTAGGGGATGGTGTTGAAAGCCTTAGCGAGGTCAAGAAAGGCTGTGTGCACCACCTTACCCTCATTGACGGCTCTGGTGACTGCTTCAAAGAAGTCATTCAGGTTTAGGAGACATGATCTACCTTTTACACACCCAAGCTGAGTGGGGTACAGAGTTTGGAGGTTACCTATGTCTTTGTTTATAATCTCCAAGATGATACATTCCATGGCCTTGTAGACCAGGCTCGTCAGGCTAATGGGGTGGTAGTTCCTGGGATCCATGGCGGAACCTCCTTTGTGGAGTGGAATAACTGTCACTGTGTGCCATTCAGTATACACAAAGCCTGAGGTGAGGCTATGATTGCACATGGTACTTAGGTGGGGTGTCAGTTCATTCTGTAGTTTGTGCAGAATGCACATTCTAATCTCTATGATGTACTGCTGTGTATTTTAACTATTTTCCACTGCCTTCTGCTCTGTGTATTCTTAATGCTTTGTTAATAGTCGCTTTCTATATTCTCAATGTTTTGTAATTAGTCACAATGTATTTCTATTGACATTTTGGTTGTGTCCTTTAAACAATGTTTCTATACTGTGTGGAGCTTTACTCCGTAGATGTATGCTGAACGTTTTTTTCTTTTGGCCTAGCTGGACAAACCCATAAACAAGTATAGATGATATGCAAATGAAATAAAAATAAAATAAAATAAAACTGCAATTTACAGAAAAGAATCTGATGTTGCATACAACAAAATAAGTTTGCCCTCTGTGTCCTCTTTTATTTGGGTTACTTAGGAATGGTACAGTGGCATGTATGACTGAAGAAAGAAGTTAGGTGTATTGTATTGCAGGGAACTGGTAGTACAACAGATGGGGCATGAACTGGGCCTTGTACAAAGAGTTAGAGAAAAGTTAAGGGAGGCTGGTTTCAGATATAAATCAACAGAAATACAAAGGATATAGAAGAAAGTGTAGACTAGGAGAGAAATAAATTGTTAATGCTTGCTCATGTAGTAATGGGCATTCACTTTTGTGTATATGAGGAAATCATTAAAGAATGGGAAGGAATATTATTAGAATTAAATTTCATTTTTTTGGAAAATAGTGAGAGTAGTTAAACTGATATTTGGGAAAAATAGTTATAACTGTGAGTGGAATAAATTTTTCTCTGAATTGTTCAACTAGGGCTGAATTCATAAAGGTTACCACAAGGTGTACTTGATGTGTTCACCTCATGGTAACCTTGTGGAATTTAGAGACAGTCCTTCCACAGTGCTTTTGTATGAAGAAGTGCAACAACTCAGTAAGTTGTCTCCGTGGCTGTGTTGCATACCAATGAGGTAGTCGGGGAAGAGACATATGCTAATTATTTGTGTGCTTTCTCCAGGAATTGCATATGATAAGGCAGCCAAGCCATTCTAATATTAGCAGTGCTACTCCTGGTCTGTCTCAGTTTTGCCAGTGTTCATCCATCATGGCTGAAGTAAGTGCTGGAAAGTATAGTGGTACGGTAGTGTTAGGGTGTGTGTGTGCATGGGACATCATGTGTGACTGTATGTGTGTGTATCTGCCTGGGAGGTAGCAGTAGGAAAGTTAGTGATGACATAGGTTAGGTAGGTGAGTGTGTGGGGGGGGACCTCTAACCACCAGGGATACCTATTTAAACTCATGCCTGAGCAGCACATAAACATAAAGGGGACCAGGCATAGAAAGAACCACTAGCCATCAGGGGTAAGTCTTAAGGTACTTGCCATAATGGGGCACATGGGGTCAGGAGAACACTAGACTTCAGGGCTTACTTTGTACAACATACCTGAAAGGTACTTAAACACAATGTGGTTGGGGAGAGAGTACAGTTGTGTAAGTAAACTTACCATAACAGTAGATGTTTGAATGACCACGGCTGCAGTAGACTTAGCTATATGGGTTATATCCTGCCATGGATATAACAGCCAGCCAGCCAGCTTCCAAAGCTACAGGGCACCTTCCACATGCACAAGCCATCAGTCAGCTTGAGCTGAGCTGACTTAAAAGACAAATTTAGGTGCCAAGCCCTTCAGAGCTTTCATACCAACAGAGAGAGAGGGAGACTGGACTCTGAAAAGACAATGCTAGGAACAACAAAAAATAAGTATTCACAACCTGGCATAAACAAACCACCAAAGCCAGGTGGGATGCAGGGAGGGATGGAACAGTTACTGCAGCAATGATCATTTGAACATTTATTGTTATGGTAGGTTTACTCACAAATATTGATCACTGCTGCAGTAGCCTTAGCTATATGGGTAGATTATCTTAGCTAACTACATTTAGAAGATGGATAGGGAAGAGTCTAGGAGCCCATGAAGAATGCTCCTTGCAAAGCCTGATCTAGACCTAGAGAAGAGATCAAGCTTATATGTGACTGTGGTATAATTTGTAACAACTTGAAGATGTCCTGGGGACAAAAGATGATTGATTCAGAGACTTGAGTGCCTTGATCAAGGCAAGCAGCTCATTTATATTTATGTGCTTGTGTCTGGCCTAGGTGCCCTACATGGATTGCACTTCTAGCCATCCTGAAACTGCTCCCCATACAAAGTTCAAGGTGTCTGTGGTGACTGACTTATTTGGAACAGGAAGAGAGAAGGGGAGACGTGGATTAAGGATATTTTCTGTCATCACCAAGTGATTACTGTTCTGGCAGCCTCCGGGATTGTAATTTGAAAAGACCAATGATGTTTGTGCTTGCACAAAATAGACTTCAGATACTATCTTTGTCATTTGGAGTCTTACCAGGGGTATCGTGAGAATCATAGATGCTCTGAAACCCAAAATCCTGAGGTATTCCCTTGCTGTGATTGAAGTCTGAGTAGAAAACTTTAGATACAGATCTACTTGTAGATGTACTTTTTCTTGTAGAAGAAAAGCTGTTTAAACTGAGGTGTCTAGGTGACACACCAGTAACCCAGTCCTGTGTGAAATCAATCCATAAAGACTTTTGAATTTTCTTTTGTTATCCCAGCTTGTGTAAGAGATCTCTCACCCTAGTAGGAGATTCCTGACACTTTGAAAGAGACTCTGCAAAGATAAGCACGTTGTCTAAGTATGGGAAAATCATGTGTATAACCTGTAGCCTGCAGTGAGCTAGACCTGGAGCTAGACACATTGGGAACATTCTTGTTGCAGTGGATAGTCCAAAGGGTAAGACAGAGAACTGCTAATGTGATCCAGACATACAAAACCTTAAGAAATTGTGGAAGTATAGATAAATAGGGATGTGATGATGGGCATCTTTTAAGTTTAGTGTTACCAGGAAACCTGAATGAGAAAGGAGAGATAACAGGTTGTGAAGTGACATCATTTGAACTTGGCCTGGAACTTATTTTTGTTTTATTACAGTATCACAAACAAGTTTAGGAAAGAAAGATCCAGAACTGGTCTCCAAGCATTTTCTTTCTTTTGCACTAAAAACGTCATTGAATAAAAAACATTCCCCACCTGGTAAGGAGGAACTTTTTCTATCACTGTCTGGTACAGCATGTGATGAAGGAAAGGTGCAAACAAAAGAGTCTGGTCTGGACTGGTGGATGAGGGATTACCTCATTACACCAGTATGATTCAATCATAGTCCACTTAGGTGTGAATGACCTGAGATGTACCTCCCTAGATACGTGTCACACTGGGTGTCTCAGGCTGGTATGTGCCTAGCATTGACCCACATTCTGCCTTTATCAAGGATGATTTCACAATATGAACAAAAGATGATTCACTTCAATAATAATTGGCTTTGTTTCTGGAGTCTTTCTTTTGGAATACAATATTTGTCAGCATGGAAGGACATGGTTAACAAACCACATTGCTTTGCCAAGGATGGTCTTCACCATTCCCCTCTAGGCTTCTGAATATTAGCTAAAACTTTATCCCCCCCACACAGGGCTAAATCAGCACAGAGAAATCTTAATGTGTTACTGTTCAATGCCAGGAGCTTAAACAAAAAGCTCCACTCCCTTATAGCTCTCCTTACCCTGGATAGTATGTCAAAATTCAATGCCTCTCCAAACTCACAGAACACAGCTACCTGTGCAGAATTGATCATAGAATTGATCATAGAATCTCTGTACAGTTGTCCCAATGGCTGCATGTTTCAGATACAAAACAATTGTTTTATGCAACTATTAAAGCTTAGGAAATGGCATATGTACTAAAATATCAGGACATTTGCTTTTTTCTTTCATTTTTTTTTTTCTGCAGGACATGACTGCCCAAAAGGGGGCAGTCCTGCACAAAGAGGGATGGGTTGTAACCCTATGTAGCAAGTGTAATAGCTTTTGCACTACCATGAACTTACTGAAGTATATGGAGCATGAAACTCTAATTTCTGGCAGTAATGACAGACTGCAGTCTTATTGAGGATGTTGTCACAAAATAAAGACAGGTGTGGTAGTTAACAGGAATTCAGAGACATGCCCCTGGATTCTCAAAAGCTTGCACGGAGTGCAAGATGAGTGCAGGAGCCCATGCAGGCAATATGTCTGCCGTGCGATCCAGGAACAGCTGGCAGGGGTATGCACGAGAGCTCCAACACTAATCCTGCACGGACTAAGCCCTGGTATGAAAATCACCTAATTTGCAGGAGAAATCCATGCAAATGAGGTGATTTTGCAATCCAGGAAGCTTGCAATAGTCCATGCAAGACTAGTGCAATTTGCAGAAATGTACTTGGTTAGTAACCGAGTACATTTCTGCAAAATCAAAAACGGAGCTATGACAGCTCCAAATAAAGGCTGCATATCACTGAGCAAGCATGCCAATGGCCAAGTAGAAGGCCATTGGCATTGCAAACAATAAAAGAAATGAAAAAAACAACTTTTTTTTTTTTTTTTTGCTGATCTCGGTTGCTTAAGCATAGGGCAGTGGTGCGCAAACGGGATCGAGGGGGAAAATAAACTTAAAATAGGCATTCCAACTAAAATCAGTATTCCGACATGCAAGTCAATGGCAGGCAGAAGATAACCTGGCCAGTGAGTAGTGGTTGCTAAGGGGGAGGCTCAGTGTGAGACATATAACTATGCATTAGCAGGCAATCCTATGCAAATGAGGGGAAGGATAGTGAATCAGTTTTCCCCAGCATGTGAGACAGGTCCCATTAGTGTAAAAGTATGAATAGCTGGGTGCAAGACTAGGATATAGGTGACATCATGGGGGGGTGTCAGGCATACTGTAAGTGGATTGGAGTCCTGTGACTTGGGATTGCTCCTAGCTTAACACAGCTAAGCTAGGGGTGTGTCTAAACCTGCCTAGCACTCTTTACAAAGTGTAAGCGAGTGTGCTCGCTGCACACTGGGTTTTACAAGAAGAAAAAAGAAGTTAAACCAGGAAATAGCAGCTCTGTGTACTTTTGAGCACTCCATTTGTGCGGCGCACACACAGGCTTAAACAGTAAGGCAATGGGAGGGGAAAACAGCAGTAGGAAGGTAACCAAGGAGAACTAGCTTAGCTGACAGGTGAAATGTATCAGAATCAGCCAGTCACACAGGCAGCAGATCAGCCCAGCCCAGCACACCACTATAAACAATGCAAACACCTTTCCCCCTTGTTTTTTCCAATAACTCTGCACCACCGGTGTATGCAAACAGGGAAATTTTACAAAACGAAAGCAAGAGAAAAAAATGTTAGGGGCTACTTTTGCTATCATAAACCAGCATGCGCAAGAGGCTGAGGCTGGTGAGGATGTGAATGCTGCTGAGCAACCCACAGTGAGGAGACGAAGGAGAGTGTACAGACCCAGGGTAACCTACCAAGGGCTACATGAGCTGGAGATAGTGGAGTGCTATAGGGTGGACAGAGACCTCATACAGCAGATTGTTGAGCTGTGCCGGCCACGCCTCACACACAGAACTAACAGAGGGGAACCCATCCCAGTGGATACCAAGGTATGTGTAGGCCTACAAATATTAGCTACAGGTACCTTCCAAAAGCCAACTGGGGATATGATGGGAATATCACAGGCATCAGCATCCAGGGTATTCCACCAGTTCCTGGATGCCATGTCAGCACATGCCAGTGAGCATGTATATTTCCCCATCACCAGTGAGGCGTTGGCCAGCAATATGCATCTCTTCCACCAAATAGCAAACTACCCTGAGGTAGTGGGTGCAATAGTCTGCATGCACATACCCATCAAAGCACCACCCAGTGAGCGGGGTAGGGTCTACATCAACTGCAAGGGATTCCCCTCCATCAACTGCCAGGTCGTGTGAGATGCCCAGGGCATAATAATGAATGTGTGTGCCAGCTGCCCTGGAAACTACCACGATTCCGACATCTGGCATCTGATGCAGCTGTACCAGAGATTTGCTGGTGGGGACATCCCACATGGTCACCTAGTGGGGGATGCTGGATACGCACTGGAGCTATGGCTGATGACACCCATCAGAAATGCACACACACCCGAACAAGAACTCCATAATGAGGCACACGCACAAACACGAATTATAATAGAACATGTGTTTGGGATGCTCAAGTCACAGTTCCGCTGTCTGGACACATCTGGTGGAGCTTTGCAGTACTCACCAACTGCATGTACCCAAATTGTCCTTGAATGTGCCATGCTATACAATATGATCCTGCAGAAACAGCTGCAGCAGGAACAGCATGGGGCAGGGCCACACAGCCCCCCACCATTGCCAAGGCCTTCACAGGCACAGAGTGACTTAGAGGAGGAACAACCTGAGCCTGCCCCAGTAGGCAGAAGGAGGCGTGCCCAGTATTCCCTGGCCTTGGCAAAGAGGTAACACATAGCACATGCACTAACACAGTAGGGACCCAGGGAATGACACCTCTCTCCGACTCCCACATACAGTAAAAGGGATGCCAAACATGACACTACCTGTGCTCAACCATGTATAGGGAGTGTACTATGTGCATCCGACATAGGCAGCCCTGCAGCACCACCCTCAATACTGGGACACCCACAATGTAAGTGACTCACACATGCCAGTGGGGGGGGGGTCACATACCCAACAACAGTTACAGCCAGCAGGATAGGTGTAAACAAACACAAACAAATGCTGTACTATAGACTCTGAATGAGCCCTATGTGTAACCCCCCCCCCAGGCCTACACAGACAGACTACAGCAGGCCAGGCAGATGGATGTAAGATGTGAAGGCTAGGAAGTCAGAAACTAATATGTAGGTAGTTAAAGCTAAGATCTGTAGTATACTGGTATGCTTCTAGCCAGCACGATAGCTAAGACTACAGACTAAAATGGAGTACCCGACATACCAATACAGTCCTAGCAAATGTGTAAAAGTGTCAGGTGTGCCCCCCATCCTACGTACACTTATAGTAACAGTCAGGTGTGCCCCCCACTCCTGTGTAGAAATGTAGAAACAGTCAGGTGTCCCCCCGCTATGCAGAAATGTAGCAATAGTAAATGCTAAATGACTGATAGATACCCTGCAGACACAGCATGCTACCTTTTGGTAGACAACACAAAGGTCAGCACCACAGTACAAATTACATGGACTTGATCCATACATGCAATCCAGATGACCATACTGGGCATGCTCACACAATTAAACACATGAAGGCCATGTCTGCAAGCACCAGTGGACCAGACATATCTGGCAGTTGCAGTTCTTAGTGCAGACACATGTCAGTATGCACCACTCCTGCCTTGCACACACAGTGGATAGGAATGCAGACATATGTAAGGACAACACACTATAATAAGCCAAAGGTAGATGGATATAGATGTGTGGAAGAGGGTGACCATGACAAGGAGCCATCCAGCCACCCAGCATACAGCCAAAGGGCCCCAAACACATGATGTGCAGATGTCACTCACTGCAGATACTAGCCACCAGTATCTGTCAGCATGACAGACTATGTGGTGCACGTGCCAGCTGTGCAACATGACTGTACAAGGAAGTAGTCATCTAGTAGATGTATACACATACCTGTGACATGTGACCTCATGTGTGCCTGCATGTGGCATGTCATCCCCTACATGAATGAGTTATGGCCCATGCACACAGCACCCTCCCCATAGTAGTATTATGACAAGCCTGCTGAGGTCATCCAATGTGAAATACACCTTTGTAAGAGCTGTAGCTCAGTTATCTCCATGGCGCGTCCCATAACTGTGTACTGCTGTAGTGATAAACTAGTTAGGTAGTAGTTCCAACCCCAGACTTGGCAACTGTGTGAATGTGTGTTTTTGTGCGTGTCTGTCTGTCTCTGACTGTGTAGAGAACAATGCTTTTTAGGCTACTCATGCTCCGTACAATTCATATACTCAACTTTGGCAAGGCTACTGATGTCACACACCTAGAAATACACCTCTTGGAAAGTCATAGCCTAGTAATCTCCATAGCGCATCCTGTAAATGCATACTGCTGTAGTGTGATAAAGTAGTTAGGTAGGTGTTCTACCCCCAGACCTGGCAACTGTGTGTGTGTGTGTGTGTGTGTGTGTGTGTGTGTGTGTGTGTGTGTGTGTGTGTGTGTGTGTGTGTGTCTGTCTGACTGAGTAGAGAGCAATGCTTTTTAGGCTACTCACACTCCGTACAATTCATATACTCAACTTTGGCAAGGCTGCTGATGTCACTCACCTAGAAATACACCTCTGGGAAAGTCACAACCCAGTAATCTCCATAGCACATCCTGTAACTGCGTACTGCTGTAGTGTGATAGGTAGGTGTTCTAACCCCAGACCTGGCAACTGTGTTTGTGTGTGAATCTGTGTGTCTGACTGAGTGGAGAACAATGCTTTTTAGGCTACTCACACTTCATATAATTCATATACTCAACTTTGGCAAGGCTGCTGATGTCACTCACCTAAACATACATCTCTGAGAAGAGTGTTGCCCAGTAATCTCCGTAGCACGTCCTGTAACTGCATACTGCTGTAGTGTGATAATGTAGTTAGGTAGATGTTCCAACCTCAGACTTGGCAACTGTGTGTGTGAATCTGTGTGTCTCTGTCTGTCTCTGAGTAAAGAACAATGCTTTTTAGGGTACTCACAGTCCTTAGAATTCAAATACTCAACTTTGTCAAGGCTGCCGATGTCACCCACTTGGAAATACGCCTCTGGGGAAGGTTGTAGCTCAGTAATCTCTGTCACACGTCCTGTAACTGCATACTGCTGTAGTGTGATGTAGAACTGTGGTAGGGTTCCATCCCCACCCATGGCAGTTCTGGATGTTTTCTGTGTGTTTCAATGTCTGTGTAGGGAGCAATGCATTATAGGCTACTCACTCACAGTACATTTCAAATGCCCTACTGTGGCAATCCTGCTGATGTCATTCATTGTGAAATACAACTTTGGGGAGACAGTTCTTCAGTAATCTCTGTGGTGCGACCTATAACTGCTCTATGCTGTAGTGTGATATAGACCTTGGTTAGGGGTTCTATACCCACACATGTCAGTTATGGATGTTTCGTATGCGTCTCACTGTCTGTGTAGGGAGCAATGCATTTTAAGATAGTCACTTGCAGTACAATTGAAATGCCCTACTTTGGTAATCCTGTGGATGTCATTCATTGTGAAATACACCTTTGGGGAAGGATTTCTCTAGTAATATGCCCAACAATAGGGACATATTTTAAATATTGCTCTTTTAAATTTAGAAAGTTGCTAGAATAATAGGTTTTGCATTGGCATGCATTTTCTGAAGGAAATGAAGTCTGAAAATTAAATGTCTACCTTTATTTAGTGACTTCCTTCTTTGATTTCCAGAAAACAATACATTTTATGGGGAACAAACCAAAAATATTAGGCAAAAATCTGGATAATCTGCAAAAATCTGGGCAGTTGAGTGATATAACACAACGTTTGGTGCTTTACTGCAGTTCAGCCACCAGATGGTGGCAAACACAACATATATTAATGCAGCACAAACCTGCAAGACACTGCATGCTGATGTTTCTGATATTCTGTACTGGTCTGAGTGAGTAGCATGCATGCAAATGTGTGCATGATCTGCAGGAATCTTTGTGTACATAGGCTAACATGTCTTCCATGCATGTGTCACAGATACTGTAGTTGTCAGTTTGTCCCTTTCTGCCCTGACTTAAACCAGCATTTGTTGGTTGTCCATTTAATGATAAGTTGCTGTATTATGATGGCCCAGAGCAGAACTTCACCACGGCACATCAAGTGCAGCATTAAAGATGTCATTGTTTATTTCAACTGTTCATAATGCAATCTTATGCTTCTTGGTAAGTATTATTTAGTCATTGGTCCCTCACACAGTAATTTGCATCTTTCTCACTGAAGTTTATTTATCATGTGATGTACAACAGTAAGCTTATTATCGTAGTCTTACTTGTCTTTGACATATGCATCATTTGTATTCACTTGTAGGGAGCTTTCAAGAATGAGAATCTCTTTGGGTACATGCTGAGCACACAATTACTTTTTAACGTTGGATGTTTATGAAGCATGCCTATCAGTAGCCAAAAGTTTTATCTCTGGTATAGAGGTGATCTTGTATAATAATAACTTCAGACGTGGCATTTATGCCAGCACTTTACATCACTGTTGCATTACCTCATGCAAAAAGGTGAGCATAATGAAAAAATACAACACTTAAAATGTACACTTCTGAACAGAGATGGGGCAATGTGATGGAAACATTTCAGGGGAATCAAAAGACTACAAGTAGGTATATTCCGAGAAAAAGAGAGAGGCATAATCAGGATCGCACAATCTGAACATATAGGTGGGAGCCTCAGTGTGGACACAGGAATGTTTCATCCCTAATAATCAGTGTGGATCACTAAAATAACCTTTTCTGAAGAGATGGTATCAGCAAACATAGTAACATAATTCAAGAATGATATAAGGCAAACAGGAGGCATTTTATACTTGGCAGAAGACAAAAAAGAAATACATTATTAGTGAAAAAGATCTGCAGGCTATCCAGAAGATTGGAAAATGGACGTATACTATGTTTGTCAAGTGCCTCTTGAGCCAACAAAATAATTTTTTTCTAAGAGTCTTCAGTCGAGATGTGAAAGCCATAGTTCCTGTTACAGTAAGATTGCAGGAGACACTTGGCAGATATTACATTTGCCTATTGCTTATCAAGTTGCTTTTAAAATATAGGAGTGTTTAGAAGTCCATCGCGGTATTTCATCACTTTCTGCACAGATTACTTTCTTTTTTTTATTTAATTCTTTGTCAGCCTAGTGACTTCCTAATGCTTTGCAGCAGTGTTCTTACACTGCACAACTGTCCTGGTGTTTTTGTATTTTGCTACCTGGGTACTTGCAGCTCTTGCCCCGACTTGGACTTCTCATCATACCTCTTAACTTTTTTGCTTAAGAATTCTGGATATAGCCAAAAATAATGGGCAAGCACAGGACCAAAATCAGGGACAGATTTAAAATATTATACTTATAAACCTAGAAAATTGCTATAATAACAGATATTCATTAAGCTCCATTTTCTGAAGGATATGAAGTTTGAAACCCAAATGTCCATCATTATTTAGTGTCTGCAGTCCTCAATGATTTGCCAGAGAACCAGAAAATTCATGAGGAACACACCAAAAATAAGTGGCAAGAATCTAGAATTCTGCACAGTTCTAGACAATATAAGTGGTATGATTCTCATAGGGAGTGCTTTAACTCATATCATTAGACATAGCTGTCATCTGAAAGAAGTCATGTTTAGACCTTTTACAAACCACCTTTTCATAAATATGGTCCTGGGCCCCTGATGCTACACTACACTTGAAATGATTAAACTGATCTTGGTGGAGTTGGCCATTTATTTGTGCAGGGAGTTACTATTGTACCCTTGTCTGTCTGCTGGTGCTAATGGCATTGTACATTTCTGCAGATCTCATTTCCATATGAGAGCCCTTCATTGAACAGTATACTGCTAAAGCCTGCAGTATCATCAGCTGGTCGCTGTCCTCCAGGAGTGGACTTGCCAGTAGTCTCTACCAGTTTAATTTCTCCAAGTCTTTTAAGTTTCTACTACCATGATGGGAATGGACCCCATTCCTAAGTCAGGGTATAATTAAAGTTCATGACGTTAGTATTGTTCCAATCTTTGATGTTAACCAAAAGTGCTCTTTACAGCACCCACATTGTGCCCAGAATTACCTGCTTCTGTAATTCATACAGGGTTACATGTATTAGTAGCATATCTAAGTACAACTATAAATGCTTTTTTATTAGACCCATTGTTCCTACTACTGTTGAACTGTCTGGGTATCTTTCTTCCACATTCCCCTCGTTTCTGCCTGTAAATCCTGATATTTTATGACTCTGTGTCTCTCTGTACGCAAGACACTGTAGTAACTGGGTGTAGCAATATCAATAATCAATGCTGCTTTTGCCTTTTTTCATGGACTAGTATTTGGTTTTCTCACATCTATTTTTTTGAATGGTTGGTAATGGGTGATCCCATGTGATGTACAATCATCATTTTCTATAATAGTTTGTGGTTCATGTTCCCAATGATTCTCCGCTACTTCTATATTGTAGTGTTTGCACAATACCTAATGCAACAGTCTTGCCACATTATTGTGTCTGTCAATGTGCAGACAGTCTGCCATGGGTGTATCACATCCATCAATAGGATGTGCAGTTGTTTCCAATTCTTTTTTATAGAACCTACAATTGTCTGTTTTTCCCACATGTTCAACAGACTTTATAAACTAACGTTTAATCTTTTGGTTTCAAGTCATCAGTCCTTAACCATTCCTGCATCAAATCCTGATCAGTATGAGGTTGTTGCATGAGATCTATGTACTTGCTACAACATTTATGACTTTCCACATTCCTTTCCTTCTCATCTGATCCTTCTCCTTATATTCTTTTGTTTTTTAGTACATTCAGCTGTTGTCTGATTCTTATTAACTTCTCGTTTGGTTTCTGTTCCTGCTTGACACCAGAATGTTTTTGCTAAACTAAGCTGAGAGGTCATCTTAGACTCCTCTCTTTGTGTTTTAAAAAAAACTTTCACTATGTTTGGATCTGATGAGGTCAGCAGATAAGTATGCAGTCCCACAACTGCAGCTCTATATACAAGTACACAAGTTCGAGGAGGTCCATACCTCCTTCATAGTGAGGAATATGTAAACTTGGTATATACCGATGTTTATATATTATATATATCATTTGATAAATGTGAAGCACTTACTTGTTTTCCTGTCCAACTGATGCAATACCTTTTGGGGCCAGTCAATCACCCCAAAAATGTAAGTTATAACAAGAAAAGCAAATTGGTTTATAGCTTGGACTTTATTCCTAGATATCACGGCAGTTTTCAATATTAGTTTTAAGTCTTCTAAAGTATTCTATTCCTTACTGAGCTTTATTTGCATTTGTTCATGTTGTATTGCCAATAAATTCCCAAATATTTATACATACCCTCCTGCTCAAGTTCCTTACCTCTCCCAGATTGATATGTTCTTGATGCTGCAACTTTCCTGCTTTAAACATTGCTTTTACACATTTATCAAAACCAAATGACATTCTTATATTATCTGAGAAAGTTTTAAGCACTTGCAGTTGTGCTTTCAACCCCGCAGCTGTTAAACTATAAAATTTTAACTCATCCACAAAAAGTACATGAGAAGTCTTTAAAGAAGGTTGTTTTCTGGGAGTAAAATTGTAGCCATGACCTAATCTGTTAAGTAAACAGCTTAATGGTTAAGAGCAATACAAAACAGCAGTGGTGAAAATAATCACCCTGGAATATCTCCCTTTGAACTTTTATCCCTGGGATAATAAATTGCCCTTTGTCATGGCATAACTGCAAAGTTGTTTTCCACTGCTTCATGGTCACTGTAAAGTCATTAATCAATGTAGGGCATATCTTATACATATGTAAGCTGTCCTTTATCCATGAATGTGAGATGCTGTCAAATGCTTTTTTGTAATCTGTCCACGCTATACTTAGATACTTCCCCTTTTTACCGTTCTCCATTATGACTTAATTTAACAGCAAATGATCCTTAGTTCCATATCACTTTCTTTTGCTGCCCTCTTGTTCTTTTGCCATTATTGAGTTTTGTTTTTTTAATTGACTAAAAACTCTGTCAACATCAATTCCAGTATATAGTTTGATTTTCGTTGTAAGGAAAGTTTTGGATCTATTCTTTTTAGGATAGCTTACAAGTTCTCTCTTAAGGAGGAGTGTCATTTTTCCTGCTGTTAACAGTGATGGTGTCTGTTCATATAAGTAATTTTTACTCAGGGATAAATCTTTGTGTAAAGATGTTAATATTTTAGCCACAAGTTAGGTACTGCATCTGAGCCTGGGGGTTCCAATTAGGAGCTTTTCTTAATTTTGTTTCAGTTTCTCTGACTGTTGCTTCATGCCATTTCATATCCTATATATTTGTAGTCCTTAACTGTTTGTTTATATTTTTCTATCCATTCAGCATCTTTGTTATGTTCCACAGGGTCTTCATAGATATTTCTCCAAAATATATCTATTTCTTCTTCTTCTTCATCTTCTTTGGAGGTGTTTCTATTCCTTTTGTTGTGTTCTCTATAAAGCGTTTTGGGTCATCAATAAATTACTTATTTTGTACTTTTCATTTATATTTATTGGACAACAAAGTGGTGCAGTGATAGTGTTGTCACCTGACAGCAAGAGGTTCTTCGGTTTGATTCTCGCCTGGGGTGCCTTCTGTGTGGAGTCTGCATGTCCTCCCTGCATTCGTGTGGGTTTCCTCCGAGTGCTCCAGTTTCCTCCTACAATTCAAAGACATATGTCTGGAATGTTTCTCCCCGGGTCTCCACTGAAAATTGGATTCATTCCAAGTCGGACTTTCCCAGTAAACAAATATTAAATAAATACATTATCTATATATCTTCTAAGTTTTTCTGCCTATGATGATATCTTTAGTTTATTATTTCCTGGTCTTTTTTGACACTGTGCATTAATTTTACCATGTCTATCTTTCTAAGCATTTTTGTTGATCTATTACCTCTTCTGTATTCTTCTAACAGTGATGCTTCTTGTTTTAACTGCTTTACATTTTTCTCTATTCAGTGTTTCCATTGCAGTATTTTCTTTCCTTCCTGTATCTTAATGCTCTAAGTTTTCGTGGTAAGGCCTTATCTGTTATTAATTTAGCTGCACAGTAATATATCCTATTTACGTCTATTATGTCACATGAATTTCTCTTAAAAGTCTTGATTTCTGTGTTCATCTCTTGTATCAGACTTCTAATATTTTGGGTTTCATTTACTTTCTGTAATCTAGTTCTTTCATCAGTCTTAATATGTTTGTCCATCTCTATTAAATCAAGCAGCTCTTCTCTTAATTCATGTTCTTCTAAAATGAGAGCACATAGTTTGCTCTGTGTTTCCTTCAGGCACTCTACAGAAAGTTCCAGAACATATTCCTGTGACATATCCTCTTCAGATGCATCCTGCATCATTTGCTACTCCTTCGTATGGGAGCTCATTGGCCTATCACTCCACAAAATTACCTGCATCAGAGCTACCACTGTTTCCTGCTCCTTCCCTTGCAGTGCAACTCCAACTGAACTTCGGTACTGGTTTCCTACTGAAGGCTTCAGAGTATCTTCATGTGGCACGGCTTCGGATGCCTCCTGCTCCACCTGTTTCCCCTTAGTTTGGAGACTAATTGTTCCATCGTGCTGTGACATTACCTGCGTTGGATTTTCTACAATGAATCCTTCACTTTGCAGGTAATTCATAACTTCAGTTTCTATTTGTTTAACTTGTACCTTAGTATTTCTCAGTTCTACATTCCACATGTGTTTTATTTTTTGTATTGTGAAATTTTCCATACCTGGGTGCCTTTGCCTGTATTCCTCTTCAAATACTGCACCATATCAGATCTCTTTTTCTTTCCCATGTCCATGTTTGTTTTTCATACCTTTCAAAAATCTCTGGGTTTTGTTCATCACATTTTTGCACTTCCTCTGTTGCTTCTTTTTCCAGAAGGCCCAAAGTGTCTTCATCTGTGTAATGTTTTTCAAGGATCTGTTGTATTAATGAACACAAATTTGCATTTGAAGCTTTTGTCACTTTTTCTTGTGCAAGTCTTTTTTCTTTTCTCTAATGTGCCTCTTAATCTTCCTGAATATCTTCTGTCTGGAAATTCTGAGTTTTTTGAGTAACAGTAAAAATACAAATCTCTTCCTTCTCCTCAGTGGTCCATTCTGTCATCTTTATGGCTCTCTTTTGGCCTATCAGTTTTTGTGTTTTTTGTGGACTACTACTTTATTCTACAGCAGGTGGGCCTTCCTCCCTATGAGCCTGACCTAACCCCACTGTAGGAATGTTTCTGTGTATCTAGGATTCTATAATGCCATTGTTTCTAGTCTTGGCACTAGTGTCTGCACTGGAATTGTGCACTTTTTTATCTTGGAACTTGTGCACCCAGCTGTCTTTTTTATTTTTAACCTACCTCTCTCCAGGATATATGCTATATAAGATACAGTCTATATATTAGTGTTGTCTTGGTAAGATTTTGTGAAAACAAAGCCCACCATAAGCAGGTACCCCCCCAAGACCCAAGGATGGATTCCAGTAATACTGCTCTCGTTGTCTTGCTGATTTCTTCATCTCTCAGACTATCTTTGTGGATGGCCCCATGTCATCTAGGGACAGGCTTCCAGTTGCCACCTCCCTCCCTATCTGAAGCAGGATCTGGTATGCATGGTTTGCTGAAGAATTGGTGGTACGTTTCGGTGAGCTCATTTTTCATGACTTCAGGAGCATGTTGAGGTATTGGTTTGAACATTAGTTTTTGAGAATTAATTGCATCTTTATAGATTTATGGTTCGTGAAGTCTCTCTCCACCACTTTTTGATAGTTTGAACAACTAATCTACACTGTGGTACTAGACCCGGTATATAGTACAAGAAACCTTCAGAGTCTAGGAAGGTGGTCCCTAGTAGAGACTCACATTCCAGAAGAAAAAAAAATCCTAGCTAAAGCAATATATTGACATTAAAACCCAGCTCTGAACAAACAGAGTAACCCAGAGTGTATAATGTCTCTGTTCAGACGATGGAAATATCTAGAAGTAGACCCTTTCACAACTTAGGAAAGTGCATTCTTTTTTTTTTCTTTTTTTCCCAGTACCTGCCAACTATCAAGTTTTCCACTTTCGGTAAGTCACCCTACTACCCAGTAAGTGAGAGATGACCATGGAAACATTGCTCTGGTAGCTATCAATGGGTCACTGATTAGCTCTGTCAGACTCCTACACATGCCCATGACATCCAAAGGGTAGCATGTCATGGGCCTTGTGATGGATGTTCACACCTGTGTATGCAATTAAATCATGATCCTTCCCACTTATAGACAGTACCTCTATGTGATCCCTCGTCTCTAAGGGCAGATTGTACTATGGAGCTTGCACCAGGAAATGCATTCCTCACTATTCTCCCAGCACAGTGGGGTGCAGGCTTAAATGTTTTCATTACTGCCCACCAACGCAATCTCCAACAGACAGTCATGCCACTTGTCAAGCTCACATCATCTGAGTCTCAGTCTGGATTTTGCCCTTTGCACCAACCAAGCTGGCTGGCAGTAAATCCAGCCCATTGATTCTGCTCCCTTGTGGGACTGGACAGAGTCAAGGGTAGACATATTGTGCTGTGGTGGGAGGATATCTTCTTATATATCCTTTACTCCCTCTCTCTGGTTGTTTCTGTTTCCTGATTAAGTTTATTCTTTAGTAAATCCAGACTTATTCAAGCTGCTCTGTAGTAGACCAGACTAACATAGTTTACAGTTGTTTCTGAATATCAGATGCGTTCTTGGCTAGCTCGCTCACTCACTCTTTTTCCACCCTTTACAACATCAATTTCCACATCAAAGTTTGTTTCAGATGAGGCATTAAACTGAGGCCCCATCTGCTTGAGTTGGTGGTAGCGCAGGTGGGTGTAAAAGATTCCTCAGCACTTATCGATAAGAGCAGAGGATGTTCCCTGATACCCTGGCAAAAATTTTCTAGTAATATCAAGACCACCTTGAGTGTCCCCTAAAGAGAGGCTTCTAGCCTATAGGGACTAACCCAGTCAACAAAGGATAAAAAATACATTTACTTGTATTTCCATCCCAACCTTTCAGAGGAGATCTTGCAGATTTTATTATGGTTTAGAAACTGTTTATGCATATTGATTCAAATGCTAAATTACAGTATTTTTTTTTTTATTTTGACTCTTGAAATATTCCTAGAATTGTGTTTTTTTCTAGTATCTAGGTCTGTCTGGCCTGTCTTAGAGACTTATTTTATAATAAAGATTTATTGTCTGAGTTTTATTGGCCTTCGTGACTTAACAGATGGTAAATCTATAGCCTAGCACAGATTGGCCAACCTGTTTATTAGAGGGAGTCTTCTGCTTGAGCCCCATCCCTGTACTCCTGCAGAATTAAAAATCCTGTATGACATATTTTATAACTGAGAAACTTTTGCTTCTACTTTTTCAACTGGTCTACCCTTTGTCATATTTGTGCCGCAGATCATACATTTTCTTTTAATTATATTTCATGTTTCTGAGATCCAGGCTTTTATGTATAAATATAAATAAATAATGCTGTTTCTTCCCAAAGGTGGTCCATGATACTTCTTTTGAATTTATCCATTCACTTTGCAGTCATTTATTATAAGGGCAGTTATCTGTTATTCCATTGTCTTGGTGTCCAACAGTAGATTGTTTTTAAATTATTAGAGCAAAGCATATACAAAATTTAGATAATTTTGCACTGTTTGATCTAGTAATGTAAGAGAGTAAGGTAAGCAAACAAACACACTGTCTATGTGACAAGGTAGCTGCATTGTTTTCTGCCACTAAGAGGTCATCAAGCACTTACTAATGTAATATTAATGAATTCTGCTAGACAAGTAGCTGCCTATAGTGTTTCTTTCGGGAAAGTGTTTGTGGTTCACATTTCTACAACATTTGTACAACAACCTTCCTGTTATCTGTAAACACGTTTACTAAACCTTGGGAATAATTTTTATTCTAGGAACAGAACTTCCTTTGGCAGATCTATCCTGTAAGTTATGTTAGTCTAAATATTTTTTCTTCAAGTGTTACACCGTTCAACATAACTCTCAACTACTTTGCTCAAGAATTCTTCACAAAGCCTAAAATAATAGGTGGGGATAAAGACCAGAATCAGGGACTATTTTTAAATATCACTCTAATTCACTTAAAAAGTTACTAGAACTAAAAGGTTTTGTATCAGAATGTTATTTCTGAATAATAACAAGCATGAAACTCTAATGACTGGCATTACTAAGGGAATATAATTGTCAGTGATTTACCAATAAACTAAAAATTGCATGAATGGCAGGGTGCAGATGCAAGGCAAAATGAGGACGTTCTGCAAAATTCTGTACAGTGGAGAGGTATACCATTCAGGGCTTCATTCATTCATTCAATCCTGTTCTGTATCAAGGAGCTGATCACTTTCCCAGCAATCACTGGATGTAAGGCACTAAACCAGTTCTTAATACTGGACACCTGTCCACAGTAGGCCACCACACATACACACATCTATACACAATGCAGAAGATTACAACTCTTCTTATAGGCATTTATTTGGGATGTAGACAGGTGAAAGGGCATAGGGAGACACACAAGCTTCATTGGAAAGCACCTTAGCTGAACACCAAGCACTGTGAGGCAATAACAACAATAACAGCAGCACTACAATGCCACCTTTCACTGACCCAGTGCCGGCTTTCACTGATTCAGCGCCACCTTTCACTGACCCAGTGCCGGCTTTCACTGATTCAGTGCCAGCTTTCACTGATTCAATGCCACCTTTCACTGACCCAGTGCCAGCTTTCACTGATTCAGTTCCACCTTTCACTGACCCAGTGCCAGCTTTCACTGATTCAGTGCCACCCTTCTCTGATATAGTGTCATCCTTCACTAATTCAGTGCCAATCTTCACTGACCTAGTGCCACTCTTT